>NC_041381.1:157949085-157949815 GCF_002162155.2 Triticum dicoccoides
TCAGGGCGGCGGCGTCGGGACAGCGCAAGACCACAGCGGCGGCGGTGTCGCCGACGGCATGCAGGCACGGCAGACGGGGGGGGGGCGGAGCAAGGGGGCGGCGGCGTACGGTTCGGGTCGAGTGTATCTGGCGATGGAGGGAGGGAGGCCAAAGTGCGAGGGGAATAGGTGGAGTGGGGGCAGGGTTCTAATGGCGCACCTCCCCCTAGTGTGCCATAAGTACGATGATTCTAATGGCGCACCTCACCCTGGTGCGCCATTAGAATTTTGTTTTATTTACTAGCCCGACTGGTCAGGTTATATTCCACCTAACCCCCACTCCATCAGAACACGCCCACTGGCCCGACTGGTCAGCACGCAGCACACACACTGGGAGGTCCTGGGTTTGATTCCCAGGCTCCCCAATTTATTTATTTATGCATTTAAAATGTTGTTTAATATTTATTTGTGTTTAAATATGTTCAAACTTCTTTAAATCATAACAGTAATATTTTTTTATAAAAACAGTAATACTTTTTTAAAAAATATCAACAAATTTGTTATTTGAAAATATTTATGAATATGAAAAATATCATCAAATTTATTATTTGAAAATACCATCAAATTTGTTATTTGAAAATATAATCGTCACCAGCGGCGGCGATGGAGTGGAGTGGGAGAGGGTGCGGGCCGGTCGTCGGTGGCGGTGGCCCGGTGGAGCGAGGGAGGGTGCGGTGGGTCGGCAGCAGCG
>NC_041381.1:157951284-157962825 GCF_002162155.2 Triticum dicoccoides
CGAGGGAGGGGGGCGACGTGGCGAGGGAAGGTGGGGCTCGGCATTACTAACAATTTTTTTATTTTTTTTCAAAACTACTAATGGCGCATGATGGGTTTGGTGTGTCATTACTATGTCAACTAGTAATGGCGCACTATACAACGGGGCGCCATTAGTAACAATTTTTTTTTATTTTTTTTAAACTACTAATGACGCACCAGGCACCAGGTGCGCCATTAGTAATATATTACTAATGGCGCACCGAAACGTGGTGCGCCATTAGTATATAGTAATGGCGCACCACATGTCTGGTGCGCCATTAGTGGCCATATCATCTATAGCCCTTTTCCTAGTAGTGGCATGTACAGTACTACTCCTCTTTCTTTGGATTCCTGAGTTAGAGCTAGTTTGGGTTGAAATAGCCTCAAATTATCCAAATAGGAGGAGTTATTTTGAGCTATTTTTCTCTAACCCAGCTAAAAAAACTAGCCCGCTGGAGAGGTTCTAATTGGGTTAGTTCTCCTAGGGCCCACTAAAAGAGAACTAAAAAATGTCCCCTGCCGACACCAGATCGCTCCCTCCGCCCCCCCTCGCACGACTCCTCTCTGTTCTCCATCGGGCCGCTCCACCACTCGCCCTCTCTCTCCTCCGGCCACCCTCTCCCTTTGGCCTCTGCCGCCATCCTCCGGCCGCCCTCTCCCTCCGGCCTTCGAAGCTTGCCCCGCTCCCCCTTCACCGGTCGTTTTCTCCCTCTGTCGTGCGTGGCGGTGGCGCATCTACCAGGGAGGTCGCGAGAGGGGTGAGTTTGTTTGTTCCTTCTCTGTCTCATAGCCATATCATTGATCTTGCTTGCTCTAGCGCTAATTCTGATTTGGAAAAGTAGATCCTGATTAAACTTGGTATAGACTTGTGGTGCGCGCATGGAATTGTTTGATGCTTCTTGAGGAGGTAATAAATCTTTCTAGAGGCCCAAAGATTCAGTTCACATTTCTAGGTATTTCAGTTTCACGCTTGCATTATTTCTAGAGGCCCAAAGATTCAGTTCACCTTTCTAGGTATTTCAGTTTCAGGCTTGCATTATTTCTAGAGGCCAAAAGATTCAGTTCGGAGTCGTCGGCAAGCAGCCCTGCTACCCATGCCGGCGTCGACCTCAACTCGCAAGCGCTGGCATCAAAGGGGTTCCGGGGCTCGTGCTCTATAGAGCCTTCCTCTAGAGCGACGATGACAAGCTCCTCCCTGGGTGCGTGAGGGGCTCCGGGCTCCCTCCCTATCGGGAATGACTTCTGTGCTGAGTTAGTTCATGCTTTGTTTCATGGAGTGTATTTTTTTGTGAAGCATGATTGACGAATTGTATGTTTAAGTGGGATATCTCATTTGTATGGACAAAGTAAAATTTATCATGTTTTGCATACTTGATTTTTAAAGATGGTTCATTTATGTCAATGTGAGCGGGAGGAGGTCACACAAGAGCCGGCCACACCAAATCCGGTAGGAAATAGGGTCCAAAGTAGTCAAATGATTGAGAAATAGCATTTATTGTTAACCCTGCCATCCATACACCTCTTTGATTTAGAGTTAGTTTAGGGTTAGTTTAGAGTTAGAATCTAAGGCAACTCTAGCAGACCCCGCAAAATCTCGACCCGCAAAACGCGTTTGTAGTTTCACGAAGATCTTGTTTGCTGGTCAAAAACTAGCGCGGCCGAACAGAAACCGTATCTAAAACTCCATAATTTGAAAAACCAGTTTCGCGGGAGAAATTGCACGTCGTGGACGCGAGTAGTTCATCACGTACTACATAGATTTTACATGATCAAACACTAAAAACACTAGTTCATACTACATACTACATTAATACTAGTACTAGAGGGATGGGGATCTCACGGCGGCGAGGTCGTGGCCATGGACAACGTCGTGGAGGAGCTCAATCCTCCTGGCCAGAGCTGCAGAGGTTAATGTACTTCACCCTCTGCTCCTCGCGGATGCGGTGCCACTTGTCGTCCTTCTCCTTGGCGGCAAGGTTGGCGGCGATCGCCTGCCGACATTGGATGTCTTCGAGCTCCTCGGCAGGGTGCCGGCGCTCCGCCTGCTGACACGGGGACAAGGTACCATAACAACAACGGGCACACAAGGTTATGTCTGCTTACCGGGCTAGGGTAACGCACGCCCATAACCTTCCCTCATTGGAGGCACCGACCAAAGGCACGACAATGGACCGAATAAAGTCCTTCCCATAAAGGAAAACGTGGTTGCACTGGGAAAACCTGATTCAATGGCACCATGACCCGATCAACGATATGTTCAAGTTGAGTTATTATCAGGTTCAAAATAAAGTGAAAATAACCGGTGTCATGATATGCCAGGAAAATGCAATCATATAACATGCATCACTTATCATTGAAAACAGATGGGTCAACTTTATCAAGTACTAACCATACATATCAACAACTCATAACATTTCTCTGGTTATGTTTATTCAGCAAGCTTAACCATGCTAGTAACTTAATATAAATCATTTTCTCATTTAAGAAAATATTAACCAAATTAACGAGGCACAACTTTTTCATGTAGAACACTCTCTCTAATTCTTTATGGTTTAAGAGGAATTTCGAATTTACCGAAATGCGGGCACTCTGTTTTTTTCGCGACACAAAATTGTCGTATGTACTTCATCAGACAGAAAACCGCACTGCTTTCAAACTAAAAACCGCACTTCATCAGACTGACAAGTGCACTTCATAATTTCTTTTTTTTGGGATGTAATTTTTCCCAAACGAGATGGAGTGCACTTCATGTTGGTGAGCCGCAATACTTATGAAAATTGAACCTCGAGACTACCGTAAACGGGCCGTACTGCATTAGATAGAAAACCGCACTTATTTAGACTAAAAATGACACTTCATTGCACAGACAAGTGCACTGCATAATTTCTTTTTTTGTGGGACATAAATTTTCTTTTTTTGTGGGACGTAAATTTTCGCAAACGAGGTGGAGTGCATTTCATGTCGAGCGTTGGTGAACCGCGATGCTATGAAAAGTGAACCATATTCTTTTTCTTTATCGTCTCCGTAACTTTTTTTGATCAACGAGTATGGGTTGCAGGGACGAGGTGAGTGTACTGCATCAATTTTTCTTTTTCCAATTTTGTTTCTACTGCACACAACAGAGTGAGCTGCATAAAAAATCAACTGTTTCCAATTTACTTTCTCCCAATTTGTTTTTGCACTTGGAAACATAGTGAACCACTGGGAGAGAGAAGATCACTACGGTGATGAAACAAGTGAGCTGCACTTGAAAAATGTGTTGTTGTCTTCAATGCACGTTTACAATAGAGTTGCAATCTATACTTCTCTGGACTACGAGACAGGGCGAACGAACTGCAATGGTCCTCTTTTTAATCCACAATACAAACACATACAAATTACAGTGACGAGGGACTTAAAAAATAAATCCACATTTTTGTCCGTGAATGCAAGCCGACGCCAACGCACTGCATGTCCAGTCCCCACAGCACAGCACCTGTGCACCCATGGGATGGCAGCCAAAATTTGAAAAGTGAAAAATGTCAACCGTGAGCAAAATACACACAAAAATCACCGTCTTCCTGCACCCCATCTACGCATACTACGCGCACATGCCCAAGCTGCGCGAACCGCGAGCCACTCGCCGGCGAGCTGCAAGTCCTCGACGAAGAATAATCCGTGGACATGCTATACTGCAAGGAGGCATGGAGTCGAGGAGTACTCGAGATGTCACACACCCACTGCACTGCATGTAGAGCCACGGTGCACTGCACCGCCATAGTCATGTTGCCCCAGCGACGGAGGGCAGGGCCGCAGTGCTACTCCACCCACAGTCGAACTGCACATGCACGCGCACGCGGGCTGCACGCAATACGCAGGCGAGCTGCACACTCACGCGACGCTTGGAGATGGGAGGGGAGCTCCTTGCAGGCCATTGGAGGGGTTAGAGAGGAACAAGAATATGGGTTAGGGGCCCTCATCGCCAGCATGGACCCAGCCCAACGGCCGCCGGAGAGGAGCGGGAGGGAGGAGCTACTCGTCGGGACCAGATCGAGGCAGTAAGGGTACCTCCCCGCCGTGGTCGCTGTTGGCGCGCGATGGAGGAGGAACTTGTCATCGAGGGGGTGGATCTGGTGATCTTCTCTCTATGTAGGACCCTGGTCAGCTCGGACGAGAGCTAGGTCAGGTTCTCGCCGGGCTCGGGGGTGGAAGAACCCGCGATAGAAGGAGGACAGGGAGAGGGGAGAGGGTCGTGCTGCTCCGGGGTGGGGGGTGCGTTGCTGGGAGGCGCTATCGCAGTTGGAGGAGCTCCGACGGCAGAGATCCAGGGGTCCGATCGTTTCGTGTGGTGGGGATCCGCCCGCGAGCGTGGGGTGATGGAACTCGTCAGATCCGCCACGGGGGAGGTGAGGTACCGCAGGGGGAGACGAGGAGGAGGCTTACCTTGTCGGATCCGCCACGGGCAGCTGGGGGCGGGGACCGCTAGCATCACCGGCCGGAGAGGGAGAGGACGACCCAGGCCCCGGCGATGCTGCCAGGGTGGAAGGCGGCGGGGCGGGGCCGGTTCGGGGCAGCGCATCGGAGGTAGGTGGTCGGTCGGCTCGTGCTGACGAGTCCTTGCTTCCCGACCGACGACGGTGCAGGGGCCTGGGACGTCGTCGGGGCCCGCCGCAGCACCAGGATCCGGCCTAGGCATATGCTAGGAGGTGGCCGGGGGCAGGGGAGAAGTGGCGGTGCGGCGGCGCAGGGAGGTGGCTGTGTGGCGGCGGCGCGGGGAGGGAGACGTTGTGGTGGGCTGGGATGGGGGAGGTCGTGGGATGGAGGAGACAGAGGAGTGGGTGGGTGACAGGATAAGGTGGGTGGTTTGTTTTGTCTAGGCAGTTCGGTCGCTCATTGCGCGTGGTCAATTTTGTAGTTACAGTGTAGGTCAAAGGTGTTAGCAGAATAACGACGGGTGTTATCAGAATAAGACTCTTAAGGGTGTTATTATAATAGACCTACCCTATATATATATATATATATATATAAGTGATTTAAATGCATGAACTAAATCATTTATTCAAGTTGAAACATCACAAATATTGCAATGGCACCATGAAAATGTTGCCGTGGCTTGTCTTATTGCAGATGAGGTTCACACTCCTCCTAGTGATCCTCAGGACAAGCTTCACCTTCTGAAAACAATTAAAAACATAGAAAGAAAACATCAAGAAACACTCTGAAAATCACCAGAAAATCTAGACAGCAGAGAAAAATCTCATTTTTGGTGATCTCCTAGTTCTTTTCATTAAGAACATAATGCAAAAAGAATCAATTCATTTGGACTTATGGTTAAAGAGTTGTGGCTATTTGAAGTTCTCTGGATAAATTTGAATTGAATTTAAATAAAAACATAAATGGGCAGGGGGGTGACGTTGAAGACGTAAACCCGTGGGGCGCCACCACTCATACCGCTTCAGGCGCGGCCTGAGTGGCTGACAGGGGGCCCCGCTGGTCAGGTGCGAGGGAGGGGGAGAAGGAAACAGAGCATGGCAGGCTCCATCGGAGCACATGCCGGCGAGGACAGCACCTTGGCCAGATACAGAGGGATAGATCGAGAGAGAAGACTGAGGCACACCTGCCCGTACCTGTAGAATAGCTAGGGTGGTAGGACGGCATCTGAATGTGCCTCTCCAGCGTCGTCGATGCAGCAGACTGGTCCGGTCGCGCCACGCAAACAACAGAGATATCCCGCCATGTCGCGAATGCAACAGAGATGTCCCGCCGTGCCGCAGCGACCTGGGAAAATGTCTCGCGGGCAGGCGACGACTCTTACAAGCGCATGCATGCGATCGTCCATAGCCAGATGGATCAGATCTCCGGCTAGGCGTGGTTGCAGGACGACATGAAATCCTCGTTTAAACAGGATACCGGTGTCATCCGGCAACTAAGGGAGGGCAATGAGAGGCTCCAGGCCGAGCGTGACCAGTTGAGGGATAAGATCGTCCGAAGTGCAAAGCAGCAGGAGGAGACCAGTGCCTTGTTGAAGAGGACCGGCGTCATCGTCAAGAAACTTATGGACAAGAATGACATGCTCCGCATTGAGCGCCAAAGGCTGGTGGAGGAATCTGTGGATGCTCTCAAGCAGCACCTTGAGGACACGACAGAGCTCATCGATGCTCGCCGCGGAGACTAGTTCCCGCGGCCTACAGCAACGCATCAAGAAAGTAGAGATCAGCGAGCCAGATCGTTGTCTTCCTTCTTCTTTTGCCCTTATGTATTTCGGGCGTACCCGCATGTAGATTTTTAATTATCTTGCTAATTATGTAAGGCAATTATTATCCACTGTCGTCGTCCTTATATATTCATCAGTATTTCTATAAGTCGTAGTAGATGCTATATAGGTTAGTCAGATCTTACATCAGGATCCGTGAAAAATTTTCTTTTCAGATTTACTTTTTTCTCTCTTAAATCTCAGTCGAGTGAGACATAGCCATGCCATTAAACAGAGGCTCGGGCGCCATTAATGGAGACCTTGTGAGAGAGGTGGACGGTAGATGGAGGTCAAAGGGATCTCCTCCCAATAAGCACGCGCAGGGGCTGATCGCGGGCCTCACATACTCAAATAGCTACCCTGCATGGCGCCTCCTAGCTAATAAAAAGGGGATGCGTGGCGGCACGTAAATGGTAAATAGAACGCCCACGGTTTCAATAATACTCGTGTTTCCGATTGTAACGTGACAACACTTGGTCCAAATTGACATTGTTGATTGTTAATGTGTGCACCTTCGCAAATCGGACAGCAAAATTACCACGACATGTTGGTGCCATGTCATGAAACCAAGCCAAGTTTCATGATTTTCATGCGTGTTTTGGATTTACATGAATTAAAAAACCAAGTTTCTCAATGTTTCCAGCCGAGCCACGACACCGAGATGTTTGAATTTCATTCCCATTTGTTGCATGGGACCTAGAAATTTACTCGAGGACACACATGTGATTTTTTAACCAACTTTGGTGCACTGGAGTATGTGCTTGTATTTCAAATTTGAATTATGCACACAAAGGTGACACGTTCCCTCTCAGAACCACGAGCCTTCTTGAGAGAAGCTCCGGTTTGCAAGAAGCTTATACCAAAACTTGTTCCAATTCAGCCAATTTTTTTACCACAGCATGGTAGTACCATGACATGACACCATGCCAAGTTTCATAATTTTCAGGCGTGTTTTGGATTTACAAGAATTTTGAAACCAATTTTCTCAATGTTCTCGGTCGAGCCACGATGACCAGATGTTTGAATTTCATTCCCATTTCTTGCATGGGACCTAGAAATTCACCTGAGGACACACATGTGATTTTTCAACCAACTTTGGTGCACGGGAGCATTTTCTTGTAGTTCAAATTTGAATTATGCACATTAAGTGACAAGAAACTCAATTAATGCATAAAAAAGGCCAAACGAACCCGGAACAATTCCAAAATTTAATAGAGAACTCATGTAGTTCTATGTTGACTCTGTAAAGAAACTCAGGGGGGCAGCGTATATCATTTTGCACTCAAAGGTGACATGTTCCTTCTTAGAACCACGAGCCTTCTTGAGAGAAGCTCTCGTTTGCAAGAAGCTTATACCAAAACTTGTTCCAAATCGGCCCAATTTTTACGACATCATGTTAGTGCCATGACATGACACCATGCCAAGTTTAATGATTTCCAGACTTGTTTTGGATTTACAGGAATTTAAAAACCAAGTTTCTCAATGTTCTCGGTCGAGTCACGATGCCCAGATGTTTGAATTTCATTCCCATTTCTTGCATGGGAACTAGAAATTCACCCAAGGACACACATGTCATTTTTCAACCAACTTTGGTGCACCGGAGCATGTGCTTGCAGTTCAAATTTGGATTATGCACATTAAATGTCCAGAAACTTAATTAATGTGTAAAAAAAGCCGAACGAACCCGGAATAATTCCAAAATTTAACAGGGCACTCATATAGTTCTATGTTGCCTCTGTAAAGAAAATCAGGGGGAGGCAGCGTATATCATTTCGCACACAAAGGTGACACGTTCCCTCTCGGAACCACGAGGCTTGTTGAGAGAATCTTCGGTTTTGCAAGAAGCTTATACCAAATCTTGTCCCAATTCAACCAAAAATTATACATATGAAAACAGGGTTTAGATTATCCCGAACATCCCGCTACCTAGACCAATGTACTCTGATTTTAATTCAACATAAAATGGATACAAATATTTGAATTGGAGATCGTATGGTACATGTATAGTTCATAGTGAAATATGATTACTGCTATATGCATGTTTTTGGTTATCAAGATAATATTGAAATGATTGTATAACTTGACAACAATCGTATTCAAATAAGGAAAATTGATTCAAATTTAGTACATATGGTAGAAGACAATATATATGTTCATAGGGTGGAGTAAAATGTTCATATATGATGGAAGATAAAAATGTAGGACTACATCCATTATAAACCGCAAGGTCATGTAATGATATATTCGAATACAACATAACGTGGATTCAAAAATTGAAATTCGAGATCCTGGCATTTGTAATCATATAAAAAGGGACATGACTCTTTCTTTTGGTGGGAGTTGATTTGTTTTTTGGTTTTTTAGGCAAGTGCATATTGATTTGGTACTGTACAGGGTAATCTTGTTCTCCCGATTTTTTTTACATTTTTCTTGTAGTTTTTTCAATGACATTTATAGCAATATAGTAAAAAAGGGGACATGACTCTCTTGTGTCTTGTATGAATTGTTTTTTTTCCGCGTTAAGTTTGTTCTGCCGAACAAGGAATCTGCACCTTGTTATCCCAAAATTTTCAAGCTCGAGTATCTTTTATCTCATCTGCTTTCACACTCCCACCTCTTCAACCCGCGTCATGCCTTATTATCCCGAAATTTCGATGCGCGTGAAAACTCCCTCCTCATCCGAAATCGATCCCGCAACCCAGACACGCGAAATCCCCCTTCTACCCCTCAGCCAAAAATGTCGGCTCGACGTCGCGGTGTCAAAACCGGTGGGGGTACGCTAGTAACTTACCGTACATTTCGGACAAGCACGTCCCTAAGCCATGGCTCCCCCTACCTTCCCCTTCATCTCCGCCATTAATACATCGAGGCCGCCAAAACCCGCAAAACCCCACGCTCCTCCGTCGGCCACTCGACCACCGCCCAGCCGGAGACTCTTCCCTAACGATGTCGTCCACTGCAATAGCTCGTTGTCCCTAATCCACCGCACCAGATGAGGATCCATCGTCGATCTCGTTGTCCCGCCAGATCAGTCACCCCGTCCTCCACCTTGAAGGAGCTGCCCTGACATTCGCCTCATCTATTGCGCCACCTCCATCCCCACAGCGCCGTCTTGACCTGCCCCACCGGAATCGCAACACCCTCACCAATTCCTCCGATGAAGCCGAGGCCAACTCGGCTCCACCAAGGAGGTTCTGCACACAGCGCTGCATTTTATCTTTTATTCGATCTCACGGGGCTGCCGGTGCTCGATACCGAGCAGCCATGGCGGGTCTCCATCGACGGAGCCGGCGTCGGCCACTTCATCCACGATGTCTCTCCTCCATGTCGTTGCTACCTTGGTGGTGAATTCCACACCATCACTAGCTACAGCTCCTCTGGCTCTCGCTCGCGCTGCTGCTGCTGCTGCTTCGGCTCTTGCTCGCGCTGCGGCTCTGTTCTTACTGACGGTCACGCTACTGCACTGCACTTGCTTTCGTTCATGCTGCTGCTCTGCTCTGCTATTGTTGTCGGTCGCGCTGCTGCTCCGCTCTTGCTCTCATTCATGCTGCTGCTCTGCTCTTGCTCTTGCTCGTGCTGCTACTACTGCTGCACGACCTCCGGCAGCTACATGAGTTGCTAGTTTAGCACTTGCTTGCGGTGCTGCTGCACGACTTGCTCTCTGCTAGTGTGTTCCCTGCTCGAGCATCTGCTGATTTAGATCACTGCTTCTCTGCTACTAGTTCTCGAACGCCCTAAACATCTATTGCAATGCTCTGCTACTAGTTTAATCAGTTTTGACAGTAAAATTCAGTTTCAACTGTAAAGTTCAGTTTCTTTAGTTAAGTTCGGAGTATTTACAGCATCTGTCGGAGCGGTCGTGGCACGGCTGATGCATTTTACATCTAGCACTTCTTGGTGATGTATTTTACATCATCTATTGCACATGATATTAGAGTCCCACTTCAGATTAACATTGTCTACCTTGTCCTGCTTCAGCCTTGCCGCCGTACACCTCACCGGAGCTACTCCGACGATGGAACCATCCATCGTAGCGGAGCAGTACCCTTCGCGCCATTTCCAGAGGCCTCGGATCTTCTTCACGCCTCGGACAGTCACACCAGCATCACCATCCTCCACGTCCAACCAAATGATGCTGAGGTCGACAAGGCTATGCCAAAGAGGTTGTACACTCATTGCATCACTTTATTACTCTACACTCATGTCTATCCCTCAGGGATCCTTTGCTATGGAACTACTATGGTACTACTATTCGTGCATTTGGTTAGAAGGAGTGGAGCAAAGATAAACTACAAGATTTTTTTCCTTTGGTGTTTCTTTCAAAGAAAAAATGTAGCAATTTTAATATCCACTTGGACGTCCTTTTCAAATTAATATGCATGAAGAACAGGACTAATTGCATTACTGGCATAATAAGATTCTTATTTTTTTCATTTTCACGTGGTTTGACTTTAATTTGACCATGTTTCTCCATTCGTGTGTTCTTCCAATTCATGTGAACCAAACACCCAGGTTGACAGAAATCCGATGTTTCCAAATGCTCTGTTTTGCACGTGCATTCCTATCCTATTCCTGTGATTTTCATGTCCCTGCGTTTATTGAATCCTCCAATTCTAAGGAGCCCTTATAGATTTACTTCATTTTCAGATAGGCGTCAAAGAAAACTTTGTTTGTTATGTCTTGCTCCTTCCGTGCCGTCATCCACCCCACCTGAGGTGCACCATCGACAGAAGCGTTCACTGCAGCAGAGATTCCCCCTGCAGACTTTCTTTCGCTGCCCCAGATCATCTTCCCCGTTGCCGGCAGCCACGCCAACTGCATTACCATCATCGATTGAGCAGATGAACCTGAGGACTACACAGTTCCAGAAGAGAGGTCACAGTCTTTCATGTTTGCTTACGTTATACATCAGTTATTTTTACCTGCTACTTTATAGTTCAAACTTGAGTTTTAAAATGCCCGTGGGTCTCATATTGAGGCAGCAACAAACAATATCTGTCTACTATCTGGTTCATCTGGGGTATTCTATGTGGTTCAAGTTGGGCGGGCAACAAACAATAGATGATCCATTGTCTATCTTTTTAAACTAAAGCTATAATCTACCTGCTATCATTAGTTCTGGATCTATCCACTTGTTTGCTACCATCAGTCTTGATTTATGCATGCACCCCTTAGGCCTTACAAAATCTAACTAATTTTTTTATTATGCATGTCAGTAATTGTACACAATCGTACTGAACATGTGTAGAAAAAGAGAAGACTGTTGCGTGGGAATATAATGTCATGCAG
>NC_041381.1:157963083-158027833 GCF_002162155.2 Triticum dicoccoides
CCATTCTAGATTGTATTACAGAGGAAGATAACTATTCGGATGGGGATTCAGAGGGAGCCGACCACTCCTATTTACCACCTGAGGTTTTTGCTCTAACCTCGCATGCTGATGTTGGTCATATCATGCATATGGCGCCTCACATTGCTTACATTATACTTCCTCCGTCCCGTAATGTAAGACGTTTTTTGACACTAGCATAGTGTCAAAAAACGTCTTACATTATGGGATGGAGGGAGTACATCTTATATGTCATTAGCTTCGTTTAAATTTGCTTTGTGTGAATGCCATATGTTTGGTTTCTATATCATAATCCCATCGTTCCTAAATATTTATCTTTTTAGAGATTTCAACAAGTGACTACATACAGAGCAAAATGAGTGAATCTACACTCTAAAATATGTTTATATACATCTGTATGTGGTAGTCCGTTTGAAATCTCTAAAAAGACAAATATTTAGGAACGGAGGGAGTATATGGGAATTATGCAATGCCATCTTCTTTAGCCAGGCATCATATACGTGAATCATGCAATGCCATCCTGTTTAGCTAGTCATCGTATATGTGCATTGTATCGTGCCATATTTTTTTCATAATGTATTCCATTTGTCAACAATGTTTATACATTCATCTACTCTTCCTGTGCATCAGCCATTTGAGTCGGTCATGGGAAAATCTGGAGTGAAAACAAGGTCTTCTAAGTAGTTAGTGCTACCTATCGATGCGAATTTCTTGCTGGTTACAGATAGCTCCTCAGAGGAGGATTCAGAGACAGATAAACAGTCGTATTCCACTCCCCCCCCCGGCCGAGGTGCATGCTCTAACATGGCAGGGTTATATTGCTGATATCATGCATATGGTGTCTTGCATTGCCATGCCATCTGCTTAGATTAGACATGCTTTGTGTGAATGCCTCATGTTTGCTTTCTATATCAGATATGTCAATTATGCAATGGCATGTTTTTCAGCCAGTTATCATATATGTGAATTATGCACCGCCATGTAGCCAGGCATCATATATGGGAATTATCTCATGCCATCTTTTTTTTCATTACGTATTCCATTTGTCGACAATCTGTGTATATTGAACTACTCTTAATATATATCAGCCATTTGAGCCGGTTATGGAAAAATTAGTAGTGAAAACAAGGTCTTCAGAGCAGGCAATGGTACCTGTTGAAGCATATATCTCGATGGTTACAGGGAGCTCCTTAGAGGAGGATTGAGAGACAGATGACCAGTCCTATATCCCACCTGAGGTATATGCTCTAAGTTGCAATGTTTATTTTTCTCATATCATGCATATGGTGTCTTGCATTGCTTAGTTTAGACAACATATGCAGAATATTGAATTCGATCTGCTTAGTTTAGAGATCATACATGTGAGTGCCAGCTGCTTAGTATATGAATCAATTATGTCAATTATATCATGCCATCATGTATACTTAGACAACATGTATGTGAATTATTTCATCCCAACATATTTTAGAAAGACATCATATAGTTTTGTCATGTCATCCTTTTTAGATACTCATCATATGTTGAATTATGCCATTACATCCTGTTAAGTTATCAATCATATATCTCAAACTGTTTCATGCTATCATGTTTAGTTAGGCATCATATATGTGAAATTGTGTCATGATGTCCTATTTGGTTAGACAACATATATCTGAATTACCACATCTGTCTATCATACAATGTCTGTACGTTCAATTTCTTTTCTTGTTTATTAGCCATTTGAATTGGAGGGAGTGATGGCAGTATCTAAGGGAGCAAAAACCCTTCTTCACAAAAGACAATGCTACCTATCGATGCAGATAGAACCATGGTTGTACTGGCCCACAAACTAGCCCCACCACACATAATCGAGACTCTTCCAGATTGCACACTTACACCGTTGGGCAAAGAACCAGCTACAACCCATCTAACCCCAACCCCAGCGGATAGTAACCCACTTCTAGTTGCCAAAGCACCATGTCCACTACAGAGTACCTCCACATGAGCAGTTTGTAAAGCAACTGCAGTGCCCATAGCACGAAGACCACCACAGCGAACCCAAACTACACGTTTAAAGCAGAAGAGCAGATGTTCTCAGGTCAAATTCCATAGCTATGGTCCATACTCCGTTGTTGTTGCATCATTGTATTTACTCATACCAACTACTTTCAAATTTGAAGGATCCAATTGAAACTCCAATGGCGCAACATGTATGTCTTAAACCTATTTCTTTAATTGGATTGTTGTTCTAACTTCTTGCTCTATGTAGATTTCAGTTTCAGTTGTATAAACAGTTATGTTCTCATGTGATGCACATTACAAGTGTTGCCAATGCTATGTAGTTTCTCACACTTATATTCTATCTATGCTGTTGTGTCTTAAAAATATATGAGTTGAACTGTGTCTCTATCTTGATTTGGTAACATAAACTAGAATGATATGGACAATACAGTGACCATAGTACATAGATATATGTTTGTTTCATGTTGTTATCCTGTCCACCTTACTATTGAACTGTTTTACCAAAATGAGTTTCATATACTACATGCTAAACCTGTGATGTGTCTGGTTGTTTCTCTTGTAGTATGCGAATAGAATATTGGAGAAGAGCACCCCACTATGCAAGGGTAGAGAAAGTAATGCAGACAAGGTTCAAGATAGTGAGACAACCCTGTTGGTCTCCAAGAAAGGTGATAAAAACGATCTTGTAGACAGTGAGAAAACCCCATAGTCCTACATTGATGTAGTGTTCGAGTTACTGGCCAGTACCGCTAGCACAAGCTCTTCGAACTCGATGCCTGAATCACTTAGGCTTCTTCAGTCTCAGCTACAAGCTGAAAGGCATCAGTCAGTTGTGCTGCGGTAAGAAGCTAAAGGACTAAGGAAGTCCATGCAGAATTCAGATGCATACTTTCTTGTGCAACAACAAATGTTGGAGGATTTAAGCGCCAAACAAGAGAAAGTTAATAAGCTTGCTAAGCATCTAGCCAGCATTATGGGTACCCAGGATATTGTTTCTTGAGCTCTTCTGAAGTGGTTTTAGTTCTAGACTTGTTTTGCTGTGGCGTTTATTTGCACTGGTCGCAAACTTTGACAACTAGTGTATATGACATGCTGCTTTGTTCCCTATATTTGCACTGGTGGCGAACTTTGATGCCCGGTGGATGTAATATGTGTCATAGTCGTGATAGCCTAGCGTTAGTTGCTTGCTTATTTATTTCCTTGTTGTCTTGTTTATTTGTTTGTTTGTAGCCAGTGCAGTTCTTTTTCCGTGGTTTGCTAGTGGCCGCAATAACCTATTTTTTAAAACTAGGCCACAATAACCATGGGCTACATATTTACTGTAGTTACCATTGGCCTCCTACGGGCCGTAGAAACAATGGGCCTTCTAAGGGCCGTAGAAACAATGGGCCTTCTAAGGTCCATAGAAACAATGGGCCTTCTACGGGCCATAGCATTAATGGGCCTTCTACAGGCCGTATGATCGGTCGGCCAAACATGGGCCAATAATAGACCACATTATGGGCCGTAATTGGGCTAGATTTGGAATCGTTCATTCATGGGCCGACCATAACGGGTCATCATTAATCAGCAGTATTTGATGACACTATGAAAACGGCCCAATGGATTAACGGGCCGCAAACGGGCCGATTGTAACCACAGGCTGAATTTGGCCCACAAGTAGAAAAGGCCAGTAATGGGTCATAAGGAACCAAATGCTGGAAATGAGACCAAGAATAAATGGGCCCTGAGAAGGCCAAAAGATAACAAGGGTTGGAAATGGCCCAATGGAATAATGGGTCGTTAATGGATATAAAGCGGTACACTATTCATTGCGAGCCAGATTCACCATGGGTCGTTAATGAGCCAAGAGTTACAAAAGCCTCGTATGGGCTGAAAGACATGATGGGCCATACATGGGTTGGAAGTTACATGGGCTAGAATCATATTGGACAGCCCAGATGAAGCTACTTGGCTTAATTCCGATATGTTGTAACGGGTCGTGAGTTAGCGGGCCATAAATGGGCTATACACGAACAGGCCGTTAGCAGGCTTTCCATGGGCCGGCCCCTTACCTTTTGACCAAGTCAAATGGACCGGCCTTTTCACTGGAATGGGCCTCTGTTGGGACGTACCACGTGTTGAAGTATCATAGGCGCCTCCCGTCCAATGAATGGATGACATCTGTCCCAACGGTGAGCCAACATGTGTTTCCTCCGGCCAATGAGAATTTTACACGTGGAAAATCCTTATTGGTCTCGTCTATTAACGGGTTATCGGATACAAAACCAGACCCGATAGCTTAAGGGTGACCCGTTACAGTGGATGCCACGTGTCGGTCACCCTTGACAAAAGCACTTCCATGATACGCCATTTATCGTCATGGATGTGGACACTTCCGTGATGATAATTTTGGTAATGTCAAGGAACACTTCTACGATAGCACATGTAAGAATATCTTGATTCTGTAATAAAATCGTCATGGATGTACATGCATGACAGAAAACGTGACCTACTATGACAAACACGTATCATCACGGAAGTGTATTTTTTGTAGTGATTATTAGAGCATTGTCCCAAGTGAGGAAAGGATGATGGAGACTATGATTCCCCCACAAGTCGGGATGAGAATCCAGATGAAAAAAAGAGGCCAAAGAATCCCACAAAAAATGAGAGAAAAGAGAGAAGGGACAATGTTACTATCCTTTTCCACACTTGTTCTTCAAATTAGCACCATGATCTTCATGATAGAGAGTCTCCTATGTTGTCACTTTCATATACTAGTGGGGATTCTTCATTATACAACTTGGCTTGTATATTCCAATGATGGGCTTCCTCAAATTATCCTAGGTCTTCATGAGCAAGCAAGTTGGATGCACATCCACGTAGTTTTCTTTTGAGCTTTCATAAACTTATAGCTCTAGTGCATCCGTTGCATGGAAATTCATACTCACTCACATTGATATCTATTGATGGGAATCTCCATTGCCCATTAATACGCCTAGTTGATGTGAAACGATCTCCCTCTTTTTTTCTTCTCCACAACCACCATATTCTATTCCACCTATAGTGATATGTCCATGGCTCACGCTCATGTATTGCTTGAAAGTGGAAAAAGTGTGAGAACACCAAAAGTATGAAACAATTGCTTGGCTTGTCATCGTGGTTGTACCTGATTTGAATATTTTTTGTGATGAATATGGATCATAGCTAGACTATATGATTTTGTAGGGATAGCTTTCTTTGGCCATGTTATTTTGAGAAGACATAATTGCCTTGTTAGTATGCTTGAAGTATTATTGTTTTATGTCAATATTAAACTTTTGTTTTGAATCTTATGGATCTGAACATTCATGCCACAATAGGGAAAAATTACATCGACAAATATCTTAGGTACCATTCCATATCAAAAATTTTGTTTTTAGAATTTACTTACTCGAGGACGAGGAGGAATTAAGCTTGGAGATGCTTGATATGTCTCCAATGTATATATTATTTCGATGCTATTATATTATCTGTTTTCGATGTTTTATATGCATTAATATGATATTTTATATTATATTTGGGACTAACTTATTAACCTAGAGCCAGTCCCAGTTTCTGTTGTTTTCCTTGTTTTTGAGCTACGCAGAAAAGGAATACCAAACGGAGTCCAACGGAATAAAACCTTCACGATGATTTTTCTTGGACCAAAAGACACCCAAGAGACTTGGAGTGCAAGTCGTAAGAGCCATGAGGCGGCCACAAGTGTGGAGGGCGCGCCCCTGCCTTGTGGGCCCCTCGTTGACCCCCTGACCAAGATCTTCCTCCTATATATTCACATATATTCCCAAACCTCCAGAAGCCTCCACGAAAACACTTTTCCATCGCTACAACCTTCTATTCCCGTGAGAACCCATCTTGGGGCCTTTTCCGGCATCCTACCAAGGGGGATTCGATCACGGAGGGCTTCTACATCAACTCTATTGCCCTTCTGATGAAGCGTGAGTAGTTTACCACAGACCTACGGGTCCATTTCTAGTAGCTAGATGGCTTCTTATCTCTATTTGATTCTCAATACCATGTTCTCCTGGATGTTCTTGGAGATATGTCCGATGGAATACTTTTTTGCGGTGTGTTTATCGAGATCCGGTGAATTGTGGATTTATGATCAGCTTATCTATGAATATTATTAGAATCTTCTCTGAATTCGCATATGCATGATTTGATATCTTTGTAATTCTCTTCGAACTATCGGTTTAGTTTGGCCAAGTAGATTGGTTTTTCTTGCAATGGTAGAAGTGCTTAGCTTTGGGTTCAATCTTGCAGTGTCCTCACCCAGTGACAAAGTAGGGGTAGCGAGGCATGTATTGTATTGTTGCCATCGAGGATAAAAAGATGGGGTTTACATCATATTGCTTGAGTTTATTCCTCTACATCATGTCATCTTAATTAATGTGTTACTCTATTATTCATGAACTTAATACTCTATATGTAGGCAGGAGTCAGTTGATGTGTGGAGTAATAGGACTAGATGCAGGCAGGAGTCGGTCTACTTGACACGGACGTGATGCCTATATTACATAATCATTTCCTTGGATATCGTAATGACTTTGAGCTTTTCTATCAATTGCTCGACAGTAATTTGTTCGCCCACGATATTATTTAATATCTTAAGAGAAGCCTCTAGTGAAACCTATGGCCCCTGGGTCTATTTTCCACCATATAAGTTTCCGATCTACTCTTTTGCAACCTTTTACTTTCTGGTCTATAAACCAAAAAACCCAAAAATATTTACTTTATCTTTTCTTTAGTTTCATCTATCTCTATCAGATCTCACTTTTGCAAGTAATCGTGAAGGGATTGACAACCCCTTTATCGCGTTGGGTGCAAGTTGTTTGATTGTTTGTGCAGGTATTGGTGATTTGTGTGTTGTCTCCTACTGGATTGATACCTTGGTTCTCAAAATGAGGGAAATACTTATCTCTACTTAGCTGCATCACCCTTTCCTCTTCAAGGGAAAAATCGACACAAGCTCAAGAATTAGCAGGACGAATTTCTGGCGCCGTTGCTGGGGAGATCTACGCCAAGTCAAGACATACCAAGTACCCATCATAAAACTCTCATATCTTGCATTACATTATTCGCCATTCGCCTCTTGTTTTCCTCTTCCCCACTTCCAAAACGATTTTCAAAATGATTCGCCCTTTTCTTCGCACTTCTTCCGTTCGTCTTTTCGTTTGCTCGTGTTTTAGATCGCTTGCGTTGTCACAATGACTCAAGAGAATGCCAAATTGTGTGACTTTTCCAATACTAATAATAATGATTTTATTAGTACTCCTATTGCTCCCTCCAATAGTGCGGAATCTTGTGAAATTAGTGCCGCTTTGCTGAATCTTGTTATGAAAGATCAGTTTTCTGGCCTTCCTAGTGAAGATGCCGCAACCCATCTAAACACTTTCATTGATTTGTGTGATATGCAAAAGAAGAAAGATGTGGATAATTATATTTTCAAATTGAAGCTATTTCCGCTCTCACTACGAGATTGTGCTAACTTGGTTTTCATTTTTGCCTAAAAATAGTATTGATTCGTGGAATAAGTGTAAAGATGCTTTTATTTCCATGTATCTACCTCCCGCTAAGATCATCTCCCTTAGGAACAAGATTATGAATTTTAAGCAACTTGATCATTAACATGTTTCACAATCTTGGGAGAGGATGAAATTGGTGATACGAAATTGCCCTACTCATGGTTTAAATATGTGGATGATCATACAAAACTTTTATGCCGGATTGAATTTTTCTTCTAGAAATCTTTTAGATTCGGCCGCGGGAGGTACTTTTATGGAAATCTCTTTAGGATAAGCTACTAAACTCCTAGATAATATTAGGGTTAATTATTTTCAATGGCACACCAAAAGATCTTTTACTTGTAAAAAAAGTGCATGTGATTGAAGAAATTAATGTTTTGAGTGGAAAGATGGATGAACTTATGAGATTATTTTCTAGCAAGAGTGCTCCTATTTATCCTAATTATATGCCTTTGTCTACTTTTATTTAGAATAATAATGAATCTATGGATGTGAATTTTGTTGGTAGGAACAACTTTGGTAGTAATGCGTATAGAGGCAATTTTAATCCTAGGTCGTTTCCTAGTAATTCCTCTAATAATTATTGTAATTCCTACAACAATTCTTATGGAATAATAATAAGATGTCCTCTGATTTTGAGAATAGTATTAAAGAATTTATGATTTTGCAAAAGAGTTTCAATCCTTTGGTTGAAGAAAAATTGCTTTGAGATGGATGATTTGGCTAGGAACATGGATAGAATTTCTCTTGAGATTGATTCTTTGAAAATTAGATCTTTTCCACCCAATCATGATATGAATGAATATCTAAAATCTATGAGAATTTCCATTAATGAGTGTAAAGAAAGAACCGCTAAGATGCGTGCTAAACGATATTGGTTTGGAAAAGCGTGTTCTTCTAGTTTTTGTGAAATTAATGATGAAGATCTTAAAGTGATTGATGTGAATCCTATTGAATCTTTGTTTTCCAATATAAATCTTGATAAATATGGGACTGGAGATGAGTCAACTTTAGTTAAAAGGCGTCCCAATGATTCAGAGTTTATAGATCTAGATGCAAAAATTGATAAAAGTGGGATTGGAGAGGTCAAGACTTTAAGTAGCAATGAACCCAATCTTTTCGATTTCAAGGAATTTAATTATGATAATTGTTCTTTAATAGATTTTATTTCCTTGTTGCAATCCATGTTGAACTCTCCGCATGCTTTTAATCAAAATAAAGCTTTTACTAAAGATATTGTTGATGCTTTGATGAAATCTTTTGAAGAAAAGCTTGAATTGGAAGTTTCTATCCTAGAAAACTTTATGATGAGTGGGAACCTACTATTAAGATTAAGATTAACGATTATTAGTGCCATGCTTTGTGTGATTTGGGTGCTAGCGTTTCCACGATTCCAAAAACTTTATGTGATGTGTTAGGTTTCCGTGAATTTGATGATTATTCTTTAAATTTGCATCTTGCGGATTCCACTATTAAGAAACCTATGAGAAGGATTAATGATGTTCTTATTGTTGCAAATAGGAATTATGTTCCCATAGATTTCATTATTCTTGATATAGATTTCAATCCTACATGTCCTATTATTCTTGGAAGACCTTTCCTTAGAACAATTGGTGCAATTATTGATATGAAAGAAGGAAACATTAGATTTCAGTTTACATTAAATAAGGGCATGGAACACTTTCCTAGAAAGAAAATTAAATTTCCCTATTAATCTATTATGAGAGCTACTTATGGATTGCATACCAAAGATGACAATACGTAGATCTATCTATGTGTTTTGCCTAGCTAAGGGCATTAAACAATAGCGCTTGTCGGGAGGCAACCCAATTTTATTTTTGTTCTTTGCTTTTTGGTTCTGTTTTTAATAAATAATTCATATAGATGGTTAGATGAGTTTTTGTGTTTTAGTTAGTGTTTGTCCCAAGTAAAACCTTTGGGATGTCTTACGGTGATAGTTGTTTTGATCTTGCTGAAAAACAGAAACTTTCATGCCCAGGAAAATAATTTTCATAATTCGCAGAAGCGTGCTTTTGATCTGATCTTTTTTGCACAATGTTGGTACACAAATTTCACATGTGTTCCTAATTTTTAAGAATTTTTGGAGTTACATAAGTGTTCAAAGTATTCAGATTGCTAGAGACTGTTCTCTTTTTGACAGATTCTGTTTTCTATGTGTTGTTTGCTTATTTTGATGAATCTATGGGTAGTATCGGGGGGTATGAACCATAGAAAAGTTGGAATACAGTAGACATTACACCAATATAAATAAATAATGAGTTCACAACAGTAACAAAAGTGTGATTTATTTTCTTGTACTAATGGATCTCATAAGATTTTCTGTTGAGTTTTGTGTTGTGAAGTTTTGAAGTTTTGGGTAAGGATTTGATGGACTATGGAATAAGGAGTGGCAAGAGCCTAAGCTTGGGGTGCCCAAGGCACCCCAAGGTAATATTCAAAGACAACCAAGAGACTAAGCTTGGGGATGCCCCGGAAGGCATCCCCTCTTTCATCTTCATCTATCGGTAACTTTACTTGAGGCTATATTTTTATTCACCACAAGATATATGTTTTGCTTGGAGCATCTTGTATGATATGAGTCTTTACTTTTTGTTTGCCACAATAATCCTTGATGTACACTTTTTTGAAAGGGACACGCATGAATCGTGATTTATTAGAATACTCTATGTGCTTCACTTATATCTTTTGAGCTAGGCAATTTTTCTCTAGTGCTTTATATCTTTTTAGAGCACGACAATGGTTTAATTTTATAGAAATTATTGAACTCTCGTGCTTCACTTAAAATATTTTTAGAGTCTTAAACATCATGGTAATTTGCTTTGGTTATGAATTTAGTCCTAATGTGATCGGCATCCAAGAGGGATATAATAAAAACTTTCATATAAAGTGCATTGAATACTATGAGAAGTTTGATTCCTTATGATTGTTTTGAGACATAGAGATGGTTATATTAGATTCATGCTAATGAGTAATTGTAATTTGGAGAACTTGTGTTAAAGTTAGTGATTCCCGTAGAATGCATGTATGGTGAACCGTTATGTGATGAAGTTGGAGCACGATTTATTTATTGATTGACTTCCTTATGAGTGGCAGTCGGGGATGAGCGATGGTCCTTTCCTACTAATCTATCCCCTAGGAGCATGCGTTTAGTACTTTGCTTTGATGACTAATAGATTTTTTCAATAAGTATGTGAGTTCTTTATGACTAAGGTTGAGTCCATGGATTATACACACTCTCACCCTTCCACCATTGCTAGCCTCTCTAGTGCAACACAACTTTCGTCGGTACCATACACCCACCATATACCTTCCTCAAAACAGCCACAATACCTACCTATTATGGCATTTCCATAGCCATTTCGAGATATATTTCCATGCAACTTTCCACCGTTCCTTTTTATTACGACACGTTCAATCATTGTCATATTGTTATGCATGATCATGTAGTTGACATTGTATTTGTGGCAAAGCCACCTTTCATAATTCTTTCATACATGTCACTCTTGAGTCATTGCACATCCCGGTACACGGCTGGAGGCATACATATAGAGTCATACTTTGTTCTAAGTATCGAGTTGTAAGTAAATGAAAATGTGATGATCGTCATATTAGAGCATTGCCCCATGTGAGGAAAGTATGATGAAGACTATGATTCCCCCACAAGTCAGGATGAGACTCCGGACGAAAAAAGAGAGGCCAAAGAAGCTCGCAAAAACTGAGAGAAAAGAGAGAAGGGACAATGTTACTATCCTTTTTCCAAACTTGTGCTTCAAAGTAGCACCATGATGTTCATGATAGAGAGTCTCCTATGTTGTCACTTTCATATACTAGTGGGAATTTTTCATTATAGAGCTTGGCTTGTATATTCCAATGGTGGGCTTCCTCAAATTGCCCTAGGTCTTCATGAGGAAGCAAGTTGGATGCACACCCACTTAGTTTTCTTTTGAGCTTTCATAAACTTATAGCTCTAGTGCATCTGTTGCATGGCAATCCCTACTCACTCACATTGATATCTATTGATGGGCATCTCCATAGCCCGTTAATACGCCTAGTTGATGTGAGACTATCTCCCTTTTTTGTCTTCTCCACAACCACCATATTCCATTCCACCTATAGTGTTATGACCATGGCTCACGCCCATGTATTGCATGAAAGATGAAAACGTTTGAGAACACAAAAAGTATGAAACAATTTCTTGGCTTGTCATCAGGGTTGTGCATGATTTGAATATTTTTTGTGATGAAGATGGATCATAGAAAGACTGTATGATTTTGTAGGGATAGCTTTCTTTGGCCATGTTATTTTGAGAAGAAATAATTGCCTTGTTAGTATGCTTGAATCTTATGGATCTGAACATTCATGCCACAATAAAGAAAAATTACATGGAGAAATATCTTAGGTAGCATTCCACATCAAAAATTCTGTTTTTATCATTTACTTACTCGAGGACGAGCAGGAATTAAGCTTGGGGATACTTGATACGTCTCCAACGTATCTATAATTTCCATGCTATTATATTATTTGTTTTGGATGTTTTATGTGATTTAATATGCTATTTTAGATTATATTTGGGACTAACTTATTAACCTGGAGCCTAGTGCAAGTTTCTATTTTTTTCCTTGTTTTTGAGCTTCGCAGAAAAGGAATACCAAACGGAGTCCAAATGGAATAAAACCTTCGCAATGATTTTTCTTGGACCAGAAGACACCCAGGAGACTTGGAGTGCAAGTCAAAAGAGCCATGAGGCAGCCACAAGGGTGGAGGGCGCGCCCAGGGGGTAGGACGCGCCCCCTACCTTGTGGGCCCCTCGGTGACCCCCTGACCTAGATCTTCCTCCTATATATTCACATATATTCCCAAACCTCTAGAAGCCTCCACGAAAACACTTTTCCATCGCCACAACCTTCTGTTCCCGTGAGATCCCATCTTTGGGCCTTTTCCAGCATCCTGCCGGAGGGTGATTCGATCACGGAGGGCTTCTACATCAACTCTATTGCCCTTCTGATGAAGTGTGAGTAGTTTACCACAGACCTACGGGTCTATAGCTAGTAGCTAGATGGCTTCTTCTCTCTCTTTTATTCTCAATACCATGTTCTCCTAGATGTTCTTGGAGATCTGTCCGATGTAATACTTTTGTTGCAGTGTGTTTTCCTAGATCCGATGAATTGTGGATTTATGATCAGCTTATCTATGAATATTATTTGAATCTTCTCTGAATTCCCATATGCATGATTTGATATCTTTGTAATTCTCTTCAAACTATTGGTTTAGTTTGGCCAAGTAGATTGGTTTTTCTTGCAATGGGATAAGTGCTTAGCTTTGGGTTCAATCTGGCGATGTCCTCACACAGTGACAAAGTAGGGGTAGCGAGGCACGTATTGTATTGTTTCCATCGAGGATAAAAAGATGGGGTTTACATCATATTGCTTGAGTTTATTCCTCGACATCATGTCATCTTACTTAATGCGTTACTCTATTCTTCATGAACTTAATACTCTAGATGCAGGCAGGAATCGGTCGATGTGTGGAGTAATAGTAGGAGATGCAGGCAGGAGTCGGTCTACTTGACACGGATGTGATGCCTATATTACATAATCGTTGCCTTCGATATCATCATAGCTTTGCGCTTTTCTATCAATTGCTCGACAATAATTTGTTCACCCACTGTATTATTTGCAATCTTTTAGAGAAGCCTCTAGTGAAACCTATGGCCCCCGGGTCTATTTTCCATCATATAAGTTTTTGATCTACTATTTTGCAATCTTTTACTTTCTGATCTATAAACCAAAAAACCCAAAAATGTTTACTTTATCTTTTGTTTAGCTTCATCTATCCCCATCAGATCTCACTTTTGCAAGTAACCATGAAAGGATTGACAACCCCTTTATCGCTTGTTTGATTGTTTGTGCAGGTATTGGTGATCTGTGCGTTGTCTCTTGCTGGATTGATACCTTGGTTCTCAAACTAAGGGAAATACTTATCTCTAGTTTGCGTCATCACCCTTTCCTCTTCAAGGGAAAAACCAACGCAAGCTCAAGAAGTAGCAGCCATCGAGGATAACAAGATGGGGTTTTCATCATATTGCTTGAGTTTATCCCGCTACATCCTACCGTCTTACTTAATGTGTTACTCTGTTCTTATGAACTTAATAATCTAGATGCAGGAAGGAGTCGGTCGATGTGTGGAGTAATAGTAGTAGATGCAGGCATGAGTCGATCTACTTGATACAGACGTGATGCCTATATTGCATAATCATTGCCTTGGATATCGTCATAACTTTGCGCTTTTCTATCAATTGCTCGACAGTAATTTGTTTATCCGGCGTGTTATTTTCCTTCAAGAGAGAAGCCTCTAGTGAAACCTATGGCCCCCGGGTCTATTTTCATCATTATATTTTCAGATCTATATATTAAAATTTAAAAAATACCTTGCTGTAATTTATTTACTTTTATGTACTTTTACGTTCTAGTAATCTTTTATATCTATCTCTACCAGATCTCACCTTTATAAGTGACCGTGAAGGGATTGACAACCCCTTTATCGCGTTGGGTGCAAGTGTTTGATTGTTTGTGTAGGTGCATCTACTGGGGACTTTCGCGTTTCTCCTACTAGATTGATACCTTGGTTCTTAACCAAGGGAAATACTTATCTCCACTATGCTACATCACCCTTTCCTCTTCAAGGGAAAAACCAATGCAAGCTCAAGAAGTAGCAGTGCACGGCTCCGTGACCCGTAGATGGATTGGGAAGGAGCTTTATTGGCATGAAATTTATCACGCGGGTCAAAGGTCTCGGGGTGCTCGACCGCAGTATTGCCATGAGGACAGGTTCTGACAGGGGGTGCCTTAGGTGCACATGTTGGCCGATCTCGCCCTCTACGGGGCCGATCGGCTTGGCCTACATGGTCATGCACGAGTGCCTCGTTATCCGCGGCCTCGTCATCGATGTCAGGTAACAGCCGCCACTTTTGGAACGATTTGGTGGCCATGCCTTGGGATTCGAGGTCTGCTTCGAGCGTAAGGATTTTTAGCCATTTGTCATTAAGCACATTCTCGTAGGTATACAACTCCTGCTAATTCTTTCTCAGGCTTCATGCAGTTGCGATTAGTAGTCATTGGAACCGTGCTTATTCAGACGGGTTCATGGGTACAATGAAATCTTTGGGTTCGAGGCTTATATTGTGTTTAGACTCCGGCATATAATCCTTGTCTAATCCATCGTTGAAGGTACCCATGTCATCGTGGTTGTCCTCCTAGGGTGCTCTAGTGGGCCCGTTTTGTTGGGTGGGTGAAGCTTGATTTTCCTCTCCCGAATTCTCGGCGGCTACGGGGGCAACAGTGTTATTAGCGGTGCCCGAAGTGCTTGTCGTACACCTGCTTCCGTTGTGACCCTTAGATTGCTTTTTACAATGGCGATGCCAAGGGTTTTCATTTGGTTTCTCCTAAGACTGGTCTTTCGGAGTATCGACCATGTAGACGTCGTAGGTTGACGTTTCCACCGAGTTCCCTATATGGGATGTGGTCGCGAGTGGTTCTGCTCCGGAATCATCACCGGCGTCTTTGTCCATGTCGGTGGCCTCGTCAGAGCCGTAGTCAAGCGTGTCAGTTAGGTCCTCGACCATGGCGACTAGGTGGGTGGTGGGTGGGATGAAATTCCTGATCATCAGCTTTACATCCGATCTAATCGTAGACTACGGATGAGATTGCAATGTCTTGGATTCGATCCAGCATCATTGATTTGCGAGATCTCCTCGGTATGAAGAACCTAGGCATAGGCCGGGCTGATCTAGAACAATTTGTTTGGGGCTAATTTGCATGGCGCCGGTCTCGTGCTCGCTCGGGGTTGATCCCTAGGTAGCGGGAGCAATTACTGGACCGGTTGCTGGTAGAGCAATCGAGTTGCCAGGTCCGAAGACAAGCTTGGCACGGAGGCGTCCAAGGGCTCAATATTTGCGCTGGAGGTGCTGACCACCAGATCTATCTGCATGGTCAGCTCTAGGAGGAGAGCAGATCTGAGGCCCCCATCTAATGTGGCTTCGAAGCCATGCCTCCAGAGGGTGCGTGTTGGTCCAAGGTCCACCCTAAAATGACCAGATCTCCTTGAGTACCCACGGAGTACTCCAGGCTTCCGAGCGTGATGACTTGGTTTGGAGCAAAATTCTCTACACGGCCTAGATGGTTGGCCGGATCGGATTGCAAAACAATGTTGCCGAAGGCGAAAAGCTAGCCGGAGACAAAGATGTCACCATAGTCAATGGTGTTGTTGATCTTTAGGCAAGCCATCAACCCTAGGAGATCAAACGACGAGCTCTCAATGAAATCACCAATGTCGGTGTCAAAATAAGAAAATCTTGGCAGGGGGACCAAGCTATTAGATTAGAACGATGGGTAACAGGAGAAGAACACACAAGGAATTTACCCGGGTTCGGGACCTCTCTATGGAGGTAAATTCTTACGTCCTGCTCTTGTTTATATTATGGAGGTATCACTAAAAAGTTGATCTACCTCGAGATCGTAAGTTGTGGTCTCTACCCTAGGGGTACGATGAATGAGTCACTAGTACAACGAGGTGCTATACAATACGGTTTTTAACCCCTTTCCGCGACGGCGTTCTGAACCGCCGCCTAGGTAGTGACTACGATAAGGGGGTCCTTCCGACATGACCTAGAAACCATTGGGGATAGGGAGCCTTGATGCATACAATTGTCTCTATAAAACCGTTTTTGATATCTCGAATATCCAAAACGCTTCATCCTTGGTACTCGTTTGTGCTCGCATTGTCATCACAGTCGGAGTTATGTGGCTTTACCTAAAACCAGGCACATTCCAGACATGGAAGTTTCCAGGCACGTACCAAACTGGCTCTACATTTACGATGCCTGGCACATCACAAACAGTTCATGATTGCAAACCGTGTATGATAGGTAGACAACCACACACATTTAGTTTTTTCGCACCATTTGTGATAGTGTCTGACATCATACACGCTTCGCAAACGGCAACTGTGTGCATTGTTACACATGTTTCCTCTCTGTGAACCGTGTCGGATTATGATGTATATCGCACACGCTGTGCTTTATAGACCGTGTGCACCATAATGACTTGTGGACCGTGAGGGAGTCCTGGATTAAGAGGTCCTTGGGCGTCTGGGCTATGTGACATGGGTCGGACTGATGGGCCGTGAAGATATACGGTAGAAGACATTTCCCGGTGTCTAGATGGGACTCTCCTTTGCGTGGATGGCAAGACTGCCATCCGGATGTGTAGTTTCCGTCCTCTGTAAACCGACTCTGTACAACCCTAGCCCCCTTCGGTGTCTTTATAAATCAGACGGTTTAGTCCGTAGAGGCTATCAGAATTCATACAGGCTAGACATGTAGGGTTTAGCCATTATGATCTCGAGGTAGATCAATTATTGTAACCCCTATACTCATCAAAGTCAATCAAGCAGGAAGTAGGGTATTACCTCCATTAAGAGGGCCCGAACCTAGGTAAACACCGTGTCCCCTGTCTCCTGTTACCTTCGATCCTCAAATGCACAGTTCGGGACCCCCTACCCGAGATCGGCCGATTTTGACACCGACAGACCATAATTTCACCCTAATTTAATTGCTGCTATTTAAAACTGAAAGTAGGCATAGCTTTATTCATATCCATCAGGTTCAAACAACCAATGCATTATTCGATTCACAGGTACATATGTTCAAGAATTACATAAGCACCAAATAAAGAATGATGAACAAGGGTTCTATACTTGTACTATTACACATGGTAAAGAAACAGGCGACAGACATTCTGGTTGTTGAACAAGGTGAAGCGGAATGGCCCTATTGTGCTCTCCTGGATGCAGAAGGCATGCACAACTCTAGTCCAGCCCCTTGTGATGGTCGCCCGCCAATCATGTAGTTTGAGAGGTAATCTTGAGTAAACTGCTTCAGGATCCACTACAAAGGAAAAAAGATTCAGACATTGTCATCCAACACAACTCATTACGGGCAGTAACAAGAAGGCTATAGAATTCTTACTTACCATCCTACAGTTCACTGTTGTCTTGCATAAAGTGTAAACAAATAGTTCCATTGACATCTTTTGACCCATTTTAATAACAATCTTTATCAGTTTCCTCACTTGATGCTGGTTCATGAATATATCATTGCCCCATACGCAGAAAGGGTTGAAGTGTGGATCTTTGGCAATGACATATGCACCTAAAAGCACCAAGTTAATATTAGAAGCTAAAAAACAATTGCAAAATGATGTAGCGCAACACTCCCTCCATCCCATTATATAAGATTTTATTACATGTATATCTAGACATCATCAGAACATTAAGGTAACACTCTTCCTTGTTGCTATGTAGCCTCGGATTGCATATTTAGTCATTCAGTAAATGCATGTTGATATGTAGCCTCAGATATATTAAATATGGCCCTAGTTTACCTACTGATAAATGGGTTACAGATATATTCAGTGAAATGTCCGATTCGATGATTAATCCCTTATCAACCCCCAGGCTATATGGTACCAGCTACAGATATCCTGAATAGTGAGTACATATAAGCAATGTGATGAAACTAACCTCGATGGAAAGCAACACTGTTCTCAATATTCACTAGTACAAAGAGGTGCTATACAAACAGTTTTTATCCCCTTTCCGCGACGGCATTTGGAACCGTCGCCTAGTGAGTGTGGGCGATAGGGAGGTCCTTCCCACACAACCCAAAAACTGTCGGGGATATGCCCTCCTGGCACACACGCTCGGCAAAATGAGGTCGTGTGCGACCGGCGAGCGAACAAATATGGTTATACGTACAGTAGTGCTAAAAAAATACAATTATACAGGCGAAATCATTTCCGGTCATAAGTACACCCCACACTGTCAGTCAACGCTGAACGTTTCCCTTCGTATATACATCCCACACAGTCGCTCCAAGGAAAGCGTTTCTGTTCGCAAGTACATGACACACGATTTTCCCCATTAAATTGTTTGTGGTAGCGTTTCCATTGCACATGGTATTAACAATTTTATCATTTGCATTATTGAATGCATCACACACGGTGTGTAGAAGAAACTGTGTGTCAAGGGCTGTCCATCACACACAGTTTTTATGTGGTAAATGTTTGCGCCAGGTGGCCTAACGCAAACAATTTCCAAGAGGATGTCGTGTGTGATTGTTCATTAATCTAACACGGCTTATTCCTAGAAATTGTGTGTGTTATTGAATGCATCGCACACGGTGTTTTCTCATTAGCTGTTTGCAATAGAAAACCCCAATTAGCAGGCTAATTATCCGATTATTAATAATCCATTTATTAATCTAATTGACATTTCATATTAAGCACACAATATATTTCATTTTCATAATTGAAATACATCAAAGTACAACATCATATAGCTTCAGCACTCAGCTACCCCATTACACAACTACACCAGCACCAAGTTTCGCATGCAACATCTATAACCTTTCGAAATTAGCATCATAGACGGTACATAGACAGATGTATCTCATCTGGAAAACTGCTGAAGCAGAAGGCGAATATTGAGCCTTCATTGATGTTGAACGTCGTTGTAACTTTAGGCCAATGCCTGTTGATGATTGACCGTCCATCCTTCGTCCTCTTCAGGAACACTTCAATATTGAACCGTGGGTGTTGTATGAATACCTTCCTCGCCTCCTGACCATATAGGTGGTTTGAGAGGTAATCATCAGTGAACTGCTTTGGAAAGGCCTGAAAACAAGGATGTGCATAAATATCTTCTCTATATTGGAAATGGGGGAAAGGAATAAAAAAGGCAAGGTATAATAGTTAGTACCATCTTGTAGTGAACTGATGTCTTCTTCATTGTGCAGACAAAGATCTTGTTGTTTTTTGTCGCTAATTTCTTTATCCTAACAATCTTTCTGAGTTTCTTGACTTGACTAATATTCATGGAAAACTCATTTCCCCGTATGCAAAAAGGGTCGAACAGTCGGTCAAAACCTCTGACAGCAGGACCTACATGTGCAAGACCAAATTGTTAAAAACCTAAATATTAGAATGGTTCCTGCAATTGCACAATAATGTGCTATTAGACAATGGACCATGCACGTGCTAACCTCGATTGTAAACCACAGTGGTTCCCATTGTTCCCCTGCAACACATATAAGGTAGTTAGTCATCAGGTTAAGTAAGCTTTCACATGCTATCAGTAAAATATGTTGATAAAAAATAAGCACATTGCAGATTCATCTGATTAATTCAAGCCACTTGGAAAACCCATTTATCCAAACCAAGCATGATTAAGAACTAGGAAATATAGCACTCGTATATGTTTCTCATGTATTAAGTGCAGCCAAATTTGATTTATTCCTCACACGCACAAGAATAAAAAATTCTACCCACAACAATTGGACATCGCATTGCAGAATTGAACCAAGCAGCTAACTAAACACCACAATAAATGAAGCAAACATTAACTAAGCACCACATTGCACAATATAACATACACCTAGTAGAAGATCAGACAGTTAACCAAACTAAGCATGCTTAACAACTTGGAAATATATCAATTGTATTTGTTTCTCATGTATTTACTACTGCCAAATTCAATTGGGATAATTGTATTCATGCCACTAGTTGTGTTCCACTCGGCTGAATTGCCCCTAGTTTTTGAAAATTATCGGATTTGCCCAAGTCCGTTTGCTCCTCTTATGTTTTTACCCTTCCATCACGTTTCCGTCCAGTTAGTGCCATTTGACCATGTGTTGACCGTCTTTGGACTTTTCTCTAGACCATTTTGCCCCTACTTTCTCACTCTCTCATCAGACACTTACAGGTGGGACCCATCATAGAGAAAACTATCTCTATCTGTACTCACTGTCATAGACAATATACTAATTAAAATCTTAAACTAATCCTAAAACTAACCCTAATTAACACCCTAAACTAAGTGGGTTGGCCTCATTGGCAGCGACATAGCCGGCTCTAGCTGCGGCTGTGCACGCCGCGCAATGGGAGGCCACATCCAGGGGCAGCAGCGGTAGCAGTGCAGCGGCACAACGCAGAAGTAGCAAGGGCGGCTGGTAGGAGCGACTAGCAGCAGCAACACAACCTTGGCAATAGCAACAACAATACGGGAGCGATAGCAGTATGAGCGACAGCAGAAGGAGCGGTGAGCGCCGGCTTCGCGGGCGGAAGACGCTAGTAGGCAGCGGCAAAGTAGCAACATGCATGCACGGGTGCGCGGCCGCGGCCGAGGGGTGTCCCGGGGCAGCCAGGCACTCGGGGCAGCGGCATCAGCAAGGCAGAGCAGCAAGCAGCAGAGCTGCAGCGGCAGCACAAAGCAGGGGGGCGAAGGCTGATTACCCACAAGTATAGGGGTATCTATCGTAGTCCTTTCGATAAGTAAGAGTGTCGAACCCAACGAGGAGCAGAAGGAAATGACAAGCGGTTTTCAGTAAGGTATTCTCTACAAGCACTGAAATTGTAGGTAACAGATAGTTTTGTGATAAGATAATTTGTAACGGGTAACAAGCAATGAAAGTAAATAAGGTGCAGCAAGGCGTCCCAATCCTTTTTGTAGAAAAGGACAAGCCTGGACAATTTCTTGTAATGAGAAAAGCGCTCCCAAGGACACATGGGAATTATCGTCAAACTAGTTTTCATCACGCTCATATGATTCACGTTCGTTACTTTGATAATTTTATATGTGGGTGGACCGGTGATTGGGTACTGCCCTTTCTTGGACAAGCATACCACTTATGATTAACCCCTATGGCAAGCATCCGCAACTACAAAAGAAGTATTAAGGTAAACTTAACCATAGCATGAAACTAGTGGATCCAAATCAGCCCCTTACGAAGCAACGCATAAACTAGTGTTTAAGCTTCCGTCACTCTAGCAACCCATCATCTACTTATTACTTCCCAATGCCTTCCTCTAGGCCCAAATAATGATGAAGTGTCATGTAGTCGACGTTCATATAAGAGACAACATACATCTCATCAAAATATCAGACGAATACCAAATTCACATGACTACTAATAGCAAGACTTCACCCATGTCCTCAGGAACAAACGTAACTACTCACATAGCATATTCATGTTCATGATCAGAGGAGTATTGATATGCATTAAGGATCTGAACATATGATCTTCCACCAAGTAAACCAATTAGCATCAACTACAAGGAGTAATCAACACTACTAGCAAGCCACAGGTACCAATTTGTGGTTTTGATACAAGATTAGATACAAGAAATGAACTAGGGTTTTGAGAGGAGATGGTGCTGATGAAGATGTTGATGGAGATTGACCCTCTCCCGATGAGAGGATCGTTGGTGATGACGATGGTGATGATTTCCCCCTCCCGGAGGGAACTTTCCCCGACAGAACAGCTGCACCGGAGCCCTAGATTGGTTCCGCCAAGGTTCCGCCTCGTGGCGGCGGAGTTTTGTCACGTAAGCTTGCTTATCATTTTGTTTCAGGGTAAAAGCCTTCATATAGCAGAAGATGGGCACCGGAGGGCCACTAGGGGGCCCAGGAGACAGGGGCGCGCGCCCAGTATGGGGGGGGGTGCCCCCACCCTCCTGGCCAGGGTGTGGGCCCCCTCTGGTACTTTCTTTGCTCAGTAATTCTTATTAATTTCAAAAATGACTTCCGTGGAGTTTCAGGACTTTTGGAGCTATGCAGAATAGGTTTCCAATATTTGCTCCTTTTCCAGCCAGAATCCTAGCTGCCGGCGTTCTCCCTCTTCATTATAAACCTTGTAAAATAAGAGAGAATAGCCATAAGTATTGTGACATAACGTGTAATAACAGCCCATAATGCAATAAATATTGATATAAAAGCATGATGCAAAATGGACGTATCAACTCCCCCAAGCTTAGACCTCGCTTGTCCTCAAGCGGTAGCCGAAATTGAAAAATATGTCCACATGTTTAGAGATAGAGGTGTCGATAAAAATAAAATATGGGCATGAGGGCATCATGATCATTATTATAATAGCAACATATATAGATTTTGTCATATGATTTCTTATGCTCAAGTAACAATCTGTTCACAATGTCAAGTATGGTTCATAAACTTCATTGAGAACTAACAAACAATAATCTCAATAATTGAAGCAATTGCAATTTATCATCACATCAGAAAGAGTCAAGAATAGAGCTTTTCAGCAAGTCCACATACTCAACTATCATATAGTCTTCTACAATTGCTAACACTCACGCAATACTTATGGTTATGGAGTTTTAATCAGACACTGAGAAAGATAGGGGCTTATAGTTTTGCCTCCCAACGTATTCACCTTTGGGCGATGTCAACAATAATAGTTCATGTTAACTTACATCCAATTGGATATATAGATCATGATCTTTCCAACACGAGGTGCTTGCCAAAGGATAAAATGAAAAAGGGAAAGGTGAAGATCACCTTGACTCTTGCATAAAGTAAAAGACATAAAGTAAAAGATAGGCCCTTCGCAGAGGGAAGCAGAGGTTGTCATGTGCTTTTAGGCTTGGATGCACAAATCTTAATGCAAAAGAACATCACTTTATATTGCCACTTGTGATATGAACCTTTATTATGCAGTCCATCGCTTTTATTACTTCCATATCACACGATCGTATAAAGCTTATTTTCTTCGCACTAATAAGTCATACATATTTAGAGAGAAATTTTTATTGCTTGCAACATGACAACTTACTTGATGTATCTTACTCAATCCATAGGTAGGTATGGTGGACTCTCATGGTGAAACTGGATTTAAGGGTATTTGGAGGCACAAGTAGTATCTCTACTTGGTGCAAGGAATTTTGGCTAGCATGAGGGGGAAAGGAAAGCTCAACATGTTTGAATGATCCATGACAATATACTTTAACTAAGATGTGAGAAAACATAACCCATTAGTTGTCTTCCTTGTCCAACATCAACTCTTTGACATGTCATACTTAATGAGTGCTCACAATTATAAAAGATGTCCAAGATAGTATATTTATATGTGAGAACCTCCCTTCCTTTATTACTTCCTATTAATTGCAACGATGACCAAAACTATGTTTGTCCACTTTCAACAACTTTTAAGTCTCATACTCTCTATGTGTGAAGTCATTATTATCCATAAGATCAATATGAACTCTTTTATTCTTTTTTGTTCTTTCTATTTTCTCAAAATCATAGCAAGATAGCAAAGCCCTTGACTCAACACTAATCTTTATTATATAGCTCACAGACTCGATTACATAGAAGGATCACAAAGCAAAACTCAAAACTATTTCATACCAAAACTTTATTCTACTAGATCTAGATATTACTAAAAGGATCGAGCTAAGAAAAACAATAAATATAGGAGTGTGATGGTGATACGATACCGGGGCACCTCCCCCAAGCTTGGTAGTTGCCAAGGGGAGTGCCCATACCCATGTGATTATGTCCTCGGAGGTGGTGAAGAAGGAGTTGTTTATGATGTAGGTTTGTCGTCCATGTTCCAAGGCATAGGCTCACCATCATAGAAGGATGATCGAGTCTCCGGGATCCTCAAATCTACAGCCAAACTCATCCTCTTGAATCTGTATTCATACTCACAGTTCTGGTTTTGCAGGTCATAGATTTGGGCTTGGAGGTGCTCGATTTTCTCATGAAACTTGAAGATGGTATCCCCAATGTTCTTGGTGTCTAGGTTGTAGTTGTTGGTGAACTCCGCGATTATCATCTGGTTGGCATTGAGTCCACGCTCCACCATCCCTTGGCACTTGAAAGCTTGTTGCTCCATAGCTTCGAGCTTTGTCTCCATGCTTCCGATACGCCTTGGTCCCTCCACATCGCGGATGTGCAGCACCCCCTCACACATCTCAATGGTTTGAGGGTGTTGCAGCACCTCCGCAAGATACGGGTTGATAACCCTCTCGAAAAACTTGTCCTTGCGAGTGCTTGGAGACGTCATGGTGCTCTAGATCTGTCAGAAAAACACCTTGAAACAAAAACAGAAGATTTTTGCGTGATACAGAGAAACCTTTGGGAGATTATATAATGAATTTTACCGACCAAAAGAAGTAATGTGGAAGAAAACAGAGTCCGGGAGGCACACGAGGTGCCCACGAGACAGGGGGTGCGCCCAGTAAGGGTGGGCACGCCCTCCACCCTCGTGGAGGCCTCGTGTCCTTCCCGGATTACTTCTTCCTTTCCAAAATTCTTAAATATTCCAAAACGGAGAAAAAATGCCATTATAATTGTTTTGGAGTCGGTTTACTTACCATACCACATACCTATTCCTTTTCGGAGTCTGAAACATTCTGGAAAGTGTCCCTTATGTATTCCTCTGGGGTTACGGTCTCAATAATATTGGTTTCAACATTTATAGAATTACCTGAGATATAATGTTTGACTCTTTGACTGTTCACCACCCTCGGACTTGTGCCTACGAAGTTGTTGATTTTTATGGCACCGGAACGATAGACCTCTTCGGTAATGTAACGACCTTCCCAGTTAGAGAGAAGTTTTGCTGCAAAAAATCTTAAACGAGAGTTGAATAGCAACACATAATCACCTACGTTAAACTCACGCTTTTGTATTCTTTTGTCTTGCCATCTTTTAACTTTTTCTTTGAACAGCTTGGCATTCTAATAGGCTTGGGTTCTCCATTCATCAAGTGAGCTAATGTCAAACAACCTCTTCTCACCGGCAAGTTTGAAATCATAGTTGAGCTCTTTAATAGCCCAATATGCCTTATGTTCAAGTTCGAGAGGTAAGTGACATACTTTCCCATATACCATCTTATACGGAGATATACCCATAGGATTTTTATATGCAGTTCCATAGGACCATAATGCATCATCAAGTTCCTTGGACCAATTCTTTCAAGTCCTATTAACAGTCTTTTTCAAAATTAATTTGAGCTCTCTATTACTCAACTCTACTTGACCGCTAAACTGTGGGTGATAAGGAGATGCAATTCTATGATTAACATCATACTTAGCAAGTATTTTACGAAAAGCACCATGAATAAAATGAGAACCACCATCAGTCATGAGATATCTAGGGACTCCAAACCTAGGAAAAATAACTTCTTTAAGCATCTTAATAGAAGTGTTATGATCAGCACTACTACTTGGATAGCTTCTACCCACTTAGTAACATAATCAACAGCAACTAAAATATGTGTATATCCATTGGAGGAAGGAAAAGGTCCCATATAATCAAAGCCCCAAACATCAAATGGTTCAATAACAAGAGAATAATTCATAGGCATTTCTTAACGTTTACTAATATTACCAATTCTTTGACATTCATCACAAGACAAGACAAACTTACGAGCATCTTTGAAGAGAGTAGGCCAATAAAATTTGGATTGAAATACCTTATGTGCAGTTCTATCTCCAGCGTGGTGTCCTCCATATGGTTCGGAGTGACACTTGCGTAGGATCTGTTCCTGTTCATGCTCAGGTACACAACGTCTAATAACACCATCTACTCCTTCTTTATAAAGGTGTGGGTCATCCTAGAAGTAATGTCTTAAATCATAAAAGAACTTTTTCTTTTGCTAGTATGTGAAACTAGGTCATATAAATTTAGCAACAATGTAATTAGCATAATCAGCATACCATGGACCAGTACGAGAAGCATTAATGACAACTAATTGTTCATCAGGAAAGCTATCATCAATAGGTAGTGGGTCATCAAGAACATTCTCTAACCTAGACAAGTCGTCTGCAACGGGGTTCTCAGCTCCCTTTCTATCAATAATATGCAAATCAAATTCTTGGAGCAAGAGAACCCATCTAATAAGTCTAGGCTTAGCATCTTTCTTTTCCATAAGATATTTAATAGCAGCATGATCAGTGTGAATACTTACTTTAAAATCAACAATATAAGGTCTAAACTTATCACAAGCAAATACAACTGCTAAGAATTCTTTTTTAGTAGTAGCATAATTTCTCTGGGTAGTATCAAGAGTTTTACTAGCATACTGGATAACATTTAATTTCTTATCAACTCTTTTCCCTAGAACAGCACCTACAGCATAATCACTAGCATCACACATATTTTCAAAGGGTAAATTCCAATCAGGTGGCTAAACAATAGGTGCAGTGATCAAAGCTTTCTTAAGTATTTCAAATGCTTCTACACAATCATCATCAAAGACAAAAGGAATATCTTTTTTGCAATAAATTAGTCAGAGGCCTAGAGATTTTAGAAAAGTCCTTAATGAACCTCCTATAAAACGGGCATGACCAAGGAAACTTCTTATACCTTTAATGTCCTTGGGACATGTCATCTTTTCAATAGCATCAACTTTAGCTTTATCAACTTCAATACCCCTTTCAGAAATCTTATGCCCCAAGACAATGCCTTCATTAACCATAAAGTGGCACTTTTCCAAATTCAAGACGAGACTAGTGTCTTCACATCTCTGCAAAACTCAATCAAGGTTGCTCAAGCAATCATCAAAAGAGGATCCATAAATGGAGAAATCTTCCATGAATACCTCACAAATCTTTTCACAAAAGTCAGAGAATATAGCCATCATGCATCTTTGAAAGGTAGTAGGTGCATTACATAAACCAAAAGGCATACGTCTATAAGCAAAGGTACCGAAAGGGCAAGGAAAAGTAGTTTTTGATTGATCCTCCGCTGACACATGTATTTGAGAGAAACCAGAATAACCATCTAGAAAGCAGAAATGTGTATGTTTGGATAGTCTTTCTAGCATTTTATCAATAAAAGGTAAATGGTAATGATCTTTCTTAGTAGCTTTGTTTAATTTACGGAAATCAATTACCATCCTATAACCTGTAATAATTCCTTGCGGAATCAATTCATCTTTATCATTAGGAACGACAGTAATATCTCCCTTCTTAGGGACGCAATGGACAGGACTTACCCAATCACTATCAGCAACGGGATAAATTATACCTACCTCAAGGAGCTTTAGTATCTCCTTTCTTACCACTTTTTTCATCTTAGGATTTAACCGTCATTGAGGATCTCTAACTGGTTTGGAGCCTTCGTCCAATTTAATTTTGTGTTGGCACAGAGTGGGACTAATGCCCTTAAGATCATCCAGAGTATATCCTATAGCAGCACAGTGCTTCTTCAGAGTTTTCAATAATCTTTCCTCTTCTTGCTCTAAAAGGTTAGCACTAATAATAACAAGATATATCTTCTTTTCATCAAGATAAGCATAGATTATCAGGTAAAGGTTTGAGCTCAAACACGGGATCACCCTTGGGTGGAGGGGGATCCCCTAGGATTTCAACAGGTAATTTGTGTTTCAGAATAGAACCCTGTTTAAGGAATACTTCATCTCTTTCCCTTCTTTCATTCAAAATATATCATTTTCATGGTCTAGCAAATATTGTTCTAATGGATCAGTAGGAGGTACGGCAATAGAAGCAAGACCAATAATTTCATCCTTACTAGGCAATTCTTTATCATTGGGTTGTCTACGAAATTTAGCAAAATTAAACTCATGTTTCATATCCCCCAAGCCAATTATAACAACGTCCTTTTCACAATCAATCTTAGCATTAAAAGTATTCAAGAAGGGTCTGCCAAATATAATGGGACAAAAGTTGTCTTGTGGGGAACCTAGAACAAGAAAATCAGCAGGATAATTAACTTTCCCACACAAGACTTTTACATCTCTAACAATCCCAACTTGTGGAATAGTATCTCTATTGGCAAGCATAATAGTAACATCAATACCTTCCAACTCGGCGGGTGCAATACCATGCATAATTTCTTCATATAAGGAATGAGGTATTGCACTAGCACTAGCATCCATATCACATAAGCCATGATAACAATGATCTCCTATTTTAACAGAAATAACAGGCATGCCTACGACAGGTCTATGTATCTTAGCATCGGGTCTAGCAATATTAGCAGTTTCACCATAGAAGTAAATAATATGCCCATCTATATTATCATCCAAGAGATCTTTAACCATAGCAATACTAGGTTCAACTTTAATTTTCTCAGGAAGTGTATATGTTCTAGTATTACTCTTACGAACCACAGTTGAAGCTTTAGCATGATCCTTTATTCTAACAGGAAAAGTTGGTTTCTCAATATAAGTAGTAGGAACAATAGGATCATTATAAGTGATAGTCTTTTCTTCAACTGTAACAGGTGAAACTACTTTTACTTCAATGGGAGGATTATATTTAAACCACTTCTCCTTAGGGAGATCAACGTGAGAAGCAAAAGATTCACAAAAAGAAGCTACTATCTCAAAATCAAGTCCATATTTAGTGCTAAATCCACGAAAAGCATCAGTATCCATAAAAGATTTATCACAATCGAACTTAGGTGTCATACCCGACTCCTTACCATCGTCGGAACCCCAATCTTCGGAGTTGCATTTAATTCTTTCCAATAAATCCCACTTGAATTCAGTAGTCTTCAGCATATAAGAACCATCACAGGAAGTATCGAGCATGGTGCGATCATTGAGAGAAAGTCGAGCATAAAAGTTTTAAATAATCATTTCTCTCGAGATCTCATGATTTGGGCAAGAATATAACATTGACTTAAGCCTCCCCCAAGCTTGAGCGATGATTTCTCCTTCGTGAGGCCAGAAATTATATATATAATTATGATCACGATGAACAAGATGCATAGGATAGAACTTCTGGTGAAATTCCAACTTCAATCATTTATAGTTCCAAGATCCTGTATCATCACATAGCCTATACCATGTCAATGCATCTCCCTTCAAAGATAAATGGAATACCTTCCTCTTAACAACATCATCAGGAATACTTGCAAGCTTAAATAATCCACAAACTTCATCCACAAAGATAAGGTGTAAATCAGGATGCAATGTTCCATCTCCTGCAAAGGGATTAGCTAGCAGTTTCTCTATCATACCCGAAGGAATCTCAAAGTAAACATTTTCAGTAGGTTCAGTAGGTTGAGGAACAACTCTTTGCTTTACTGCTCGGGGCAAAGATACCCCGAACAAGCCTCTCAAAGGATTAGTTTCCATAGTAACAAGTGACAGAAAATTTTAGCACACTATATAAATGTTTCTTACCAAGTTCCACTCACAAAAGCGCGTCACTCCCCGGCAACGGCGCCAGAAAAGAGTCTTGATGACCCACAAGTATAGGGGATCTATCGTAGTCCTTTCGATAAGTAAGAGTGTTGAACCCAACGAGGAGCAGAAGGAAATGACAAGCGGTTTTTAGTAAGGTATTCTCTGCAAGCACTGAAATTGTAGGTAACAAATAGTTTTGTGATAAGATAATTTGTAACGGGTAACAAGCAATGAAAGTAAATAAGGTGCAGCAAGGTGGCCCAATCCTTTTTGTAGCAAAGGACAAGCCTGGACAATTTCTTATAATGAGAAAAGCGCTCTCGAGGACACATGGGAATTATCGTCAAGTTACTTTTCATCACTCTCATATGATTCGCGTTCGTTACTTTAATAATTTGATATGTGGGTGGACCGATGCTTAGGTACTGCCCTTTCTTGGACAAGCATCCCACTTATGATTAACCCCTATTGCAAGCATCCGCAACTACAAAAGAAGTATTAAGGTAAACCTAACCATAGCATGAAACTAGTGGATCCAAATCAGCCCCTTACGAAGCAACACATAAACTAGGGTTTAAGCTTCTGTCACTCTAGCAACCCATCATCTACTTATTACTTCCCAATGCCTTCCTCTAGGCCCAAATAATGGTGAAGTTTCATGTAGTTGACGTTCACATAACACCACTAGAGGAGAGACAACATACATCTCATCAAAATATCGAACGAATACCAAATTCACATGACTACTAATAGCAAGACTTCACCCATGTCCTCAAGAACAAACGTAACTACTCACAAAGAATATTCATGTTCATGATCAGAGGAGTATTGATATGCATTAAGGATCTGAACATATGATCTTCCACCATGTAAACAAATTAGCATCAACTACAAGGAGTAATCAACACTACTAGCAAGCCACAGGTACCAATTTGTGGTTTTGATACAAGATTGGATACAAGAGATAAACTAGGGTTTTGAGAGGAGATGGTGCTGATGAAGATGTTGATGGAGATTGACCCCTCCCGATGAGAGGATCGTTGGTGATGACGATGGTGATGATTTCCCCCTCCCGGAGGGAAGTTTCCTCGGTAGAATAGCTCCGCCGGAGCCCTAGATTGGTTCCGCCTCGTGGCGGCAGAGTTTCGTCCCGTAAGCTTTCTTATGATTTTTTTTTCAAGGTAAAAGCCTTCATATAGTAAAAGATGGGCACCGGATGGCCACTAGGGGGCCCAGGAGACAGGGGCGCGCCCAGTAGGGGGGCGCCCCCACCCTCCTGGCCAGGGTGTGGGCCCCCTCTAGTACTTTCTTTGCTCAATAATTCTTATTAATTCCAAAAATGACTTTCGAGGAGTTTCAGGACTTTTGGAGCTGTGCAGAATAGGTTTCCAATATTTGCTCCTTTTCCAGCCAGAATCCCAGCTGCCGGCATTCTCCCTCTTCATGATAAATCTTGTGAAATAAGAGAGAATAGCCATAAGTATTGTGACATAACGTGTAATGACAGCCCATAATGCAATAAATATTGATATAAAAGCATGATGCAAAATGGACGTATCAAAGGCGCATGCGGTCGGGCGAGGTATGGGGGCGCTGGAACAGGGTCGGGGCGCAGGTGTGCGCAACCGGACGCGGTCAGACGCGGTGAGGGGTCACGAGCGCGCGGGGAGATGGGCTTGGGCGCGCGGGGAGATGGTCCAAACTGCACAAATTCGTGAGGTTGGAGAGCGGGATGAACCGAGAGCTCACCATGCAGGTCGTTGGCGAGCTCAAGGAGGCATGCGATTGGCCGGGGAGGCTTCAATCAACGAAGGAGGCCGGTGACCATAGGTGAAGACGATGATGCGGCGACATCAGTGGAGCTCCCTCTCTTTGATCCGAGGGTGCAGGCGACGTAGACGAACAAAACGGGGTTGCTAGACAAGGCGGTGCGAGGTAGGGGAGGATGGAGGTCCGGCCAGGGTGGTGGTATGGCGGCTACGCCGTCGGGAGAGCAAATATGAGAGGGAGAGGGGTGAGAAAACAGGGGAGTGGGGCTAGGGTTTGGCAGCGACGTGTATCCCACCTGGAAGTGTCTGGTGAGAGAGTGAGAAAGTAGGGGCGAAATGGTCAAGGAAAAGTCCAAATATGACCAAACATGGTCAAACGGCACTAACTAGACGAAAACGTGACGGAAGGGCCAAAACATGAGGAGCAAACGGACTTGGGCAAAACCGAGAATTTTTAAAAACTAGGGGCAATTCAGTCGAGTGGGACACAACTAGTGGCATGAATACAATTATCCCTTCAATTTAGATTATTCCTCACATGGTATACAATAACAGAATGCACCCACAACTATTGAACATCGCATTGCAGAATTGAACCAAACAGTTAACTGAACACCACAACACAAATGAACCAAACGTTAACTGAGCACCACATTGCACAATGTATAACCAATACCAAGCATGCTTGACAACTTGGAAATATAGCAATTGAATTTGTTTCTCATGTATTTTCTAAAGATAAATTCGATTTATTTCTCACATGGAAGACAATACAAAATTGCAGCCTGAAGAATTGAACATCACATTTGCATAATTGAACCAAACAGTTAACTGAAGATGACAACTAATTAACAAAACATTTAATAAGTGAGCACCACACTGCACGACATATAGAACATATACACTAGAGCAACAGATTGCATAGTAAAATTAGATAGCACAATTCACTAGAATTTGTGAAGGAAAGGCAGGAGCAGCACACGCAACGGGTAAACCAAGCATGCTTAACCAGCATAGCTAGCAAATGGCAAGGTGCTCCTCCAAGATCTAGGGGTCGGCACGAATGGCAGCCATCGCGACCTCATCCGCCCGGGCGGCCACGATTTGCTTCTCCGCTGCCAAATGCTCCTTGAGATCCTGGCTATACTGCGTGCACCATGGCTTAGGGCGGCGCTTATTTGGTGGAGGGGTCGGTGATTGGGTGGAAGGTGTTGCACTCGCACCGGCGGTCGGGGCATGTGGGATGTGGAAGGAGGAGGAGGATGGGGGTCGGGTGTGGATTACCTGCCTGGATAGGCAAGGCCGAGCAGCATGAAGGAGGGTCGCCGGCGAGGAGGCGGCGCTGCAAGCAAGGAGTGAAGGTTTCAACTTGGAAAGGAAGGCGGAAACAGGGGAAATGTGGCTTTTGGTAAGGGGGATGGGGCGGGGAGGTAGATTTTTCTGCGGAAGCCGAAAAATTGGAATCACTTCAGCGAAAAAACTGGCGCGCAAAGTGTCATCAGACACGGTCCCTTATTCAGAACTGTGTATGATATGTGAACATCACTCACGATTTAGATAGCTTAACCCATGTGTGATGAGTTTGAATGTCAAAAATTTTGGTTCGAATTTCCCTAGTTACAGTGGTCATCCACATCATTGCATAATTTGGGTACACAAACGAGACTACAGCACACTGCTACGTCTTGAGCTTGCGTAAGTATTTCCCTCAGTTTTTGAGAACCAAGGTATCAATCCAGTAGGAGGCTCCTCAAAAGTCCCATGCACCTACACAAACAAACAAAGAATTCGCAACCAATGCAATAAAGGGGTTGTTAATCCCTTCACGACCACTTGCGAAAGTGAGATCTGATAGAGATAGTATGATAAGATAACTATATTTTTGGTATTTTATAATATAGATTGGAAAAGTAAAGATGCAAATAAAAGTAGATTGAAAGCTTATATGATAAAAGATAGACCCGGGGGCCATAGGTTTCACTAGTGGCTTCTCTCAAGATAGCATAAGTATTACGGTGGGTGAACAAATTACTGTTGAGCAATTGATAGAAAAGGGAATAATTATGAGATTATCTAGGCATGATCATGTATATAGGCATCACGTCCGTGACAAGTAAACCGACTCCTGCTTGCATCTACTACTATTACTCCACACATCAACCGTTATCCTGCATGCATCTAGAGTATCAAGTTCATAAGAAGAGAGTAACGCATTAAGAAAGATGACATCATGTGGAGGGATAAACTCATGCAATATGATATAAACCCAATCTTTTTATCCTTGATGGCAACAATACAATATGTGCCTTGCAACCCCTATTGTCACTGGGTAAGGACACCGCAAGATTGAACCCAAAGCTAAGCACTTCGCCCATTGTAAGAAAGATCAATCTAGTAGGCCAAACCAAACTGATAATTCAAAGAGACTTGCAAAGATAACTCAGTCATACATAAAAGAATCAGAGGAGATTCAAATATTTCTCATAGATAAACTTGATTATAAACCCACAATTCATCGGATCTCGACAAACACACGGCAAAAAGAGTTACATCGAATAGATCTCCACAAGAGAGGGGGAGAACATGGCATTGAGATCCAAAAAGAGAGAAGAAGCCATCTAGCTAATAACTATGGACCCGAAGGTCTGTGGTAAACTACTCACAACTCATCGGAGGGGCTATGGTGTTGATGTAGAAGCCCTCCATGGTCGATTCCCCCTCTGGCGGAGCGCCGGTGAAGGCTCCAAGATGGGATCTCGCGGATACAGAAGGTTACGGTGGTGGAAATAGTTCTTCATTGGCTCCCTGGATGTTTTTGGGGTACATGGGTATATATAGGAGGAAGAAGTAGGTCGGTGGCCGCCCGAGGGGCCCACGAGATAGGGGGCGCGCCCTCCACCCTCGTGTCCGCCTCGACTGCTTCTTTACTTGCACTCCAAGTCCTCTGGATCACGTTCATTCCAAAAATCACGCTCCCGAAGGTTTCATTCCGTTTGGACTCCGTTTGATATTCTTTTTCTTCGAAATATTGAAATAGGCAAAAAAACAGCAATACGGGTTGGGCCTCCGGTTAGTAGATTAGTCCCAAAAATGATATAAATGTGTAAAATAAAGCCCATAAACATCCAAAAAGGGTAATATAATAGCATGGAACAATAAAAAATTATAGATACGTTGGAGACATATCACACACCCACACTAAACATTACTCTAACAAATTAAATACTGGTGCTCTTAATTTAACAAAACAAAGAGTACTACTATGGCTGGTGCTCGTCCATCTCCGCCGCCGCCTCCATGTCTAGCTCGCGCTCGACGGTCTCCTGGGGAAGGGGCTCCATGGCATCAATTGCACCATACTCCGCGAGCATCTCACCATCCATGTTCGCCATATCTTTGGAATAGGCCACCATGAGCTGGGAGTGGGCGGCCGCGATCTGGGCTTTGGTGGCCCCCATCATGGCAAGGGATGCCGTGCAGGAAAAGATAGCTGCTCAAACTCTCTCGGCGATTGCCAACTCTTTGGTCGTGGGTTGCCAGCTGTTGTCAGAGAAGCTTCGTTCGATTTGTGCAGTGACCGCCACGAGCTGGGCATGGACGGCCTTGACATGGTCGTGGGCGGCCTCCATCAGGGGTAAGGCCACCGCTGCGGAATGGACAGTTGTTGTGCCGCTCTCGCCAGTTGCTATCCCTGAGGCGGATGCTGCTGTCGCCGCCTGAGAAGCAATAACGGTCGTTTGGGCTGCCTTGGCCGCCCGGACGCAGATTGCGGTCGCCCTCACGAAGCTTGTTAGCATACGCCTGGCGGCTACGGCCGCGCTGTCGCCAGATTGGGCCGCCGAAGTTACCCTCACGACGCGGGTCCATGTCCCCATCTTTCACCGGCGATGATTGAACAGTGAAATGATATTTGAGGAGCGGGCTAGTGTGCTTGACATTTTGATGATGCTCCAAGATATTCTGTGTTGCATCTCCCACGGTCGGTGATAATAAACTATGTGCGATCTACTTGATTTTTTGTCTAGATTTGAATTACGCAATGGGGTCACAACTGCAAAGGATGGTGTTTGAATTGCTAGAACTTTTATCTGTAGTGAAGATACAACTATAGGTGTGTCATCAAAAAATTTGGAAATATTCAGGGTTCGTTTGGATGTTTTTATACATTAACTTGGTTTTGTAGGCATTTCAGGTGTATAATTCAAATTTGAACTACATGCACATGCTCCAGTGCATATAAACTGGTTGAAAAATCCAATATGTGTCTTTGGTTGCATGCTTAGGTCCCATGCAAGAAATTAGAATGAATTTCAAACACCCTGCCACCGTCACTCGGCCGCGAACATTGAGATACTTGGTTTTTAAATTCTAGTAAATCCAAAACTCGTCTAAAATTCATGATACTTTGCATGCTATTATGGAGCGGCATCAACATGTCGTGGTAAAATTGTTGTCCCATTTTGGGCAGGTTTGGGTATAAGCTTCTCCCAAACCAGAGCTTCTCACAACAAGCGTGATGGTTTTGCTAGGGAACGTGCCACCTTTGGGGACGAAATGATATTCGCTGCCTCTTATTGCTTCCAAAAAAATTCTAGTGTCAACATAGAACAATAGGAGTGTTGTGTTTAATTTTGGAATTTTTCGGGGTTTGTTGGGAATTTTTATACATTAACTTGGTTCTGTAGGCATTTTAGGTGCATAATTCAAAATTGAACTACATGCACATGCTCCGGTGCATATAAACTGGTTGAAAAATCAAATATGTGTCCTTGGTTGCATGCTTTGGTCCCATGCAAGAAATGGGAATGAATTTCAAACACCCTGACACCGTCACTTGGCCGCAAACATTGAGATACCTGGTTTTGAAATTCTAGTAAATCCAAAACTCGTTTGAAATTTGTCGGTGTACAAAAGTAGGGGCTCTCCTTTTGACCCCTTTACTTGTGCACGGGCAGTCAGAGCCTCCCCCCACAGCCATGCATAACAGGGCAGGAAAGGGAAGACGGAGAGAAGCCGAGGGCACAAGACAAACAAAGCAACGACAAGGTCCAAGGCCGCAAAGATCAGATGGACAGAGCAGGTTTCCCCGGCAAGGACCCTTGCCGGGGCAGCTCGCCCCCGCCAGTTGAGCGAGCCACCCTTGAGCCCACCAACGCTAAGCGAACGCGTTGGGACAGGGCTCGGGAGGCACCTCCATGGTGGCATGCAGATCTTTGTGAAGACAAAGAATAGCCAAGATCAAATGAGGGTGGGAAGGCAACCATCCTCACCAAAGAAACCCACAAGACCCCCGGCAAGATCCTTGCCAGGGACGCCTGCACGCTGCGGCAAGACCCTTGCCGGGCCACCCGGCGAGGCCCCTACCAAGCATGCCAGTGGGGCCACTGCCAAGCCCGCACCAGCCAAGTCTTCGTCGTCGTTCGCATGCAGCTGCCGACCCAACCAGCTGGGCAGGCACCTGCGTGGCAACATGCAACCCTTCGTGGAGGCTCTGCCACCGCGCCACCTCAGCTACCTGCCTACCTACATGGCACCGCATGCATCGCTGGCCAGGGAGCGTGTCAAAGCGAGGAGGAGCGGCGACAGACGGGACGGGCCTCGCCCCCGTAGAAGGGATTCTAGTGATCCCATAGGTGTCGTTTCCCACCGACATCTTTGGTGCGCCAGGTAGGGGACGCAATTGTGAGAATCTGATCTAGCAGTTGACCTAGCTGTTCTTCATCGCCATGGCTCCTAAGAAGAAGGCAACCACGGTGATCGGTTCGTCCGGGACCAGGTTGCCAGCGCCGGTGCGGACCAGTAGCGGGCCTGTCGTGGAGAGAACCCGTGGCGGTTCAAGCCTGGCGAGTGGCGTCGTTCGCGCGCCAGGCAACGAGCCACCAGTCGCGGGCTCCGGAGATGGAGTCAGGCCCCCTACAGGCGGCATGGGGCCCTGCAGGGGCGCCGCCATCCGGCCTGATGGCAGTGCGGCGGCCTCCAAGACACCAACACTGGCGCCCATGGCGCGCTCTTCCCAGGTTGTGCGTGATGAGCAGCGTCACCCTGTTGGCGACCCTGCGCGCCACCCTGGGAAGAGTCTCGTGCACCCACCACATGAAGAAGAGGGCCAGCATGTGCGTCGAGGTGCTGATGGAGGTGGCGAACGGCTGCGGAACCGTGACGCGGCTCCTTCTAACATGGTTAGGAGTCGAGGAGCATCGCGGTCCACCCAGCTTTCACCGCCACCCACGCCAGCGGAGGCCCTAGGACATGCGCAACTGCTCCTTGATTTTCCTCCCTCCAAGGAGAAGCTCGACGAATGGAGGGCCACCGTCCGAAGCCTCATCGGCATCGCCAACAACAATGAGCTGCGGCCGGCGGGACCCGTAGGCCGTCGCTCAACTGGGCCGCCGCGTGCCAGCGGAGACGTGCCGGAGGCGATGCAGCCATGGTGCACTCCCCTCCTCCATCCTAGCCCCCGGGCGTCGGCTCGTCGTGACGGCGCTCGAGACGATATCTCCATCGCATCGTCCGACCCGTGAACCAACCGTGACTAGTGTCAAGTCCTTCCGGAGCGGGTTCATGAGGATGCTTGAACTACCATCGAGCGCCGACATGACGCGCGCCACCAGTCGGACAGGCGGGCAGGGCCTACTACGGACCACCCAGCGCCGGGAGGCTACGGTGGTCTACCTTATGAGGTGGGTTGTCCGACATTCATCCGTGAGCTGCGACAGTTCCAGTGGCCCTCCCACCGTACGTTCAAGCCTGACGTTGGCGAGAAGTACAACGGCAAGACTCACCCGTCATAGTTCCTCAGCATCTACACCATCGCGATGCAAGCTGCTGGGGCCTGCGATGATAAGGTTCTTGACAACTACTTCCCATTGGCACTCAAGCCTAATGTTATGTCATGGTTGATGCACTTGCCGGTGGATTCCATCTCTTCTTGGGCGGATCTGTGCCATGAGTTTGTTGGTGCCTTTAACGGAGGTCACCAGGCTCATGGCCAGGTGAGTGATTTACACATCATCCCCCAGAAGGAAGGGGAGAACTTGCGCAAGTACATCCAAAGGTTCAGCCGAATGCAGTACAACATCCCCGACGTTCATCCTGCCGCTGTGATCAGTGCATTCCATCAGAATGTGCGCAATCATAAGATGCATGAAGAGCTAGCGATGAACAAGGTCAGAGATGTGGCCAAATTTTATGTTCTGGCTGATTGGTGTGCTCGTGCTGAAGAGGGAAGGAAGTACCCCGGCGAAGACGCCGGTGCGGAAACCGACTCCACGGATGATACCGTCACCCTAGCAAAGAAGGGCCGGTGCCGTAACAGGAAGCGCAAGGGCAAGGCCGTGCTCGCCATCGAGGGATCCAACGATACCGGGGCCACCAAGAAGACCAAGGCGAGCGACCCCGGAAAGGAGGTTGCCGGGTGTCATGCTTCCCGGGCCTTGGCGGCTATCGACAAGCCAGGAGGCTCCGACAAGCAGTACTGCAGATCCACCGCACTAAGGGCCATGATCTCCAAAACTGACGACAGGTGGAGCTGCTTGCCGAGAAGTAGAAAGCCGAGTATGAGCAGCGGGACAAGGAGAAAGGCCCAGATGGTGCCGAGGGATCCAGCAAGATACGTGGAAGTCAAGGAGGCCGCCGTGGCAAGGATGATCAGCAAGAAAGGCCCGCCCGAGGCCACGACAAGAAGAAGGAAGACGATGATCATGATGAGGACGATGAGTCTGGCGACCACGAGTTTCAGAAAGCCACAGAGGCCATGTGCGTCGATAGTGGCGCCTCGCTGCATACGTCCCACCGCCAACTCAAGCAGTGGGCGCGTCAGATCACGGTGGTGGAGCCATCGTTCGATGCATGGAAGCCACTGAAATGGTCCAGCACGCCCATCATCTTCGACACTGATGACCACGCTGACCGCACCACTGCGGTCGAGTGCTTGCCGTTGTTGGTTTCACCAACAACCCGCAACCTCAAGGTGACAAAGATGTTGGTTGATGGCGGGGCCGGCCTGAACTTGATCTCGCATGTTGTGGTCAGAAGGCTGCAGATCCCCGATGGAGATCTCGAGGAGACGGGAACGTTCCAAGGGGTTAACCCGGGGAGGAGCCAGCTAAAGGGAAAGGTCACACTGCCCGTGACATTCGGAGGCGAGCTGAACCACAGGACGGAAAGGATTGTTTTCGATGTTGCCGAGATCCCCTTGCCTTACAACGGGATCCTCGGGCACCCGGCGCTAGCCAAGTTCATGGCGGCTTCACACTACACCTACAACATGCTGAAGATGCCCGGGCCGATGAACATCATCACCGTCCCCTCCAACAAGAAAGATGTGCTGATCTGCGCCGACCAACTCTACCGGAAAGAAGTTGCAGCAGCTGCCGCTAAGGCACCTGCTCCTGCCAACGGAGCCCCGGGAGAGAAGAATACCGGCGAGACCCATCGCACCCGCTCCGGCAAGTGCACCTCCTCGGCGTGTTGTGCTTCCGTTGAGAACGTGCCCGAGAGCTCCGCCGGCAAGAGCAAGAAGTCCGAAGCTACACCACCAGAGACAAAGAAGGTGCACGTCAAGGAGGATAGCACGGGGGGAGCTTTTACCATAAGCTCCACCCTCGGTGGCAAATAGGAAAGTGAGCTCGTCACCTTCATGCGGGCGAATGTCGATGTGTTTGCATGGCAAGCCTCCGACATCCCCGGCATTCCCAGGGAGGTGATCGAGCACCACCTTGATGTCTGTCCTCATGCGCGGCCCGTCAAGCAGAAGGTCAGGAAGCAAGCTCTGGAGAGGCAGGAGTTTATCACAGAGGAAATCAGAAAGCTAGAGGCGGCAGGCTTGGTGAGAGGAGTACTCCATCCAACGTGGTTGGCCAATCCGGTAGTGGTGCGCAAGGAAAATGGGAAGTGGAGGTTGTGTATTGACTACACAGACATCAATAAGGCATGTCCAAAGGATCCCTTCCCATTACTGCGCATCGACCAGATTGTTGACTCCACGGCTGGGTGTGACCTGTTATCATTCCTTGACGCCTACTCGGGATACCACCAGATCTTCATGACAAAAGAATACGAGGAAAAGACAACATTCATCACCCCATGTGGTACGTATTGCTTTTTATGGATGCCCTTCGAGTTGAAGAGTGCTGGCTCAACCTTTGCAAGAGCAGTCCAGATTGGTTTTGAGCCCCAGCTACATAGAAATATGGAAGCTTATATGGATGACATAGTGGTCAAAACCAAGGATAAACAACGCTTGTGCAAGATCTGGAGGAAACATTTTGGAACCTACGCAAAATCAACCTCAAATTTAACCCTGAGAAGTGTCTCTTCGGTGTCCCGTCCGGCAAGCTTCTCGGGTTCTTTGTGTCCCAGCGCGGGATTGAAGCAAACACAGATAAGATCAAGGCCATCGAGCGGATTGAGGCACCCAAACGGATCAAGGATGTGTGTCGGCTCACTGGCTGCGTTGCCGCCATGAGCGAGTTCATCTCCAAGTCCGCGGAGCGTGTCCTTCATTTTTTCAAGATCTTGAAGAAGACAGGGCCAGTGGAATGGACCCTAGAGGTCGAGGCAGCGCTGCAAGATTTGAAGAAATATCTCTCCTCTACCCCAGTGATGGTTGCGCCAAAACCACAAGAACCGTTGTTGCTTTACCTAGCGGCAATTAATCAAGTGATTAGCGCCGCACTAGTGGCGCAGAGAGAGATTGATGAGGAAACAGCAGCAGCGCCAGAGTCAACGGTTGGCAGGCCAGAACCCTCCCCGGCAGGGCTCGGTCCCGGTAAGACTGAGTCCCTGGCAGGGGTCGGTCCCGGCAAGACTGGCGTCAGCATGGCAGGACCCACGCGACCGGGTGAAGAGGCGCAGAAGAAGAAAATGGTACAGCACCCAGTTTACTTTGTCAGCTCCCTCTTGCAGGGGGCTAGGTCGAGGTACTCATGTGTGCAAAAGCTGCTCTTCGGCCTCCTTATGGCTTCGAGGAAGCTGCGCCATTACTTCCAGGCGCACGAGATCACGGTGGTCACCCGCCTCCCATTGTAACACACACTGCATAACCCACATGCGACAGGGAGGATCATGGAATGGGCCCTGGAGCTGTCAGGTTCCGGTTTGAAGTTTGAATGTACCTCGACGATTCAGAGCAGAGTCTTGGCGGAGTTTGTTGCAGAATGACCTCGATGCCCGACGAAGAGGTACATGAGACCACTCTCCCTGGCAAGGAAACGAGCCGCAACTGGATCATGTACTTTGATGGTGCCTTCTCGCTGCAAGGCACTGGTGCTGGTGTGCTGCTTGTCGCACCCACCGGAGAGCACCTCAAGTATGTCATCCAGATGCACTTTGTTGGGGAACGTAGCAATAATTCAAAATTTTCTATGCATCACCAAGATGAATCTTTGGAGATTCTAGCAACAAGAGAGGGAGAGGATGAGTGTATCTTCATACCCTTGAAGATCGCGATGCGGAAGCGTTACAAGAACGCGGTCGGTGGAGTCGTACATGAAGCGATTCAGATCGCAGACGAATCTGATCTAAGCACCGAACAATGGTGCCTCCGCGTTCAACCCACGTACAGCCCGGGGACGTCTCCTCCTTCTTGATCCAGCAAGGGGAGAGGAGAAGTTGAGGGAGAACTCCGACAGCACGCCGGCATGGTGGTGGTGGAGCTCGTGGTTCTCCAGCAGGGCTTCGCCAAGCACTACGGAGGAGGAGGAGGTGTTGGAGGAGGGAGAGGGCTGCGCCAGGGATGAGGTGCGGCTGCCCTTCCACCCCTCCACTATATATAGGGGCAAGGGGAGAGGGGGAGGCGCCCTAGGGTTTCCCTTAGGGGGCGGCGGCCAAGCAGATTGGATCTCCCTAGGCAAAATCCTAGGGAGACTTGCCCCCCAAGCCAAGCAGGTGGAGGATTGCCTCCCAAGCCAGGTGGAGGCGCCCCACCTCCCCAAATAAAGTGGGAAAGTTGGGGGGTGCAGCACCCCTTAGTGGGATGGTTTGCCCCTTCCCCTTTGGCCCATGAGACCCTCCAACACTTGTCGGGGCTCCCGAAACACCTTTCGGTCATGCTGCCCATAGCCTGGTACCCCCGAAACACTTCCGGACTCCAATACCCTTCGTCCAATATATCAATCTTCACCGCCGGACCATTCCGGAGCTCCTCATGATGTCCGGGGTCACATCCGAGACTCCAAACTACCTTCGGTAACCACATACTATTTCCCATAACAACTCTAGCATCACCGAACCGACCCTACGGGTTCGGGAACCATGCAGACATGACCGAGACGTTCTCTGGTCAATAACAAACAGCGGGATCTGGATACCCATGATGGCTCCCACATGTTCCACGATGATCTCATCGGATGAACCACGATGTCAAGGATTCAAGCAATCCCGTATACAAGTCCCTTTGTCAATCGGTACGTTACTTGCCCGAGATTCGATCGTCGGTATCCCAATACCTCATTCAATCTCGTTACCGGCAAGTCACTTTACTCGTTCCATAATGCATGATCCCGTGACTAACTACTTAGTCACATCGAGCTCATTATGATGAAGTATTACCGAGTGGGCCCAGAGATACCTCTCCGTCATACTGAGTGACAAATCCCAGTCTCGATTCGTGCCAACCCAACAGACACTTTTGGAGATACCTGTAGTGCACCTTTATAGCCACCCAGTTACGTTGTGACGTTTGGTACACCCAAAGCATTCCAACGGTATCCAGGAGTTGCACAATCTCATGGTCTAAGGAAATGATACTTGACATTAGAAAAGCTCTTAGCAAACGAACTATACGATCTTGTGCTATTCTTAGGATTGGGTCTTGTCAATCACATCATTCTCCTAATGATGTGATCCCGTTATCAATGACATCCAATGTCCATGGTCAGGAAACCATAACCATCTATTGATCAACGAGCTAGTCAACTAGAGGCTCACTAGGGACATGTTGTGGTCTATGTATTCACACATGTATTATGGTTTCCAGTTAATACAATTATAGCATGAACAATAGACAATTATCATGAACAAGGAAATATAATAATAACCATTTTATTATTGCCTCTAGGGCATATTTCCAACAGTCTCCCACTTGCACTAGAGTCAATAATCTAGTTCACATCATTATGTGATTGTAATTAATCCAACACCCATGGTGTTTGATCATATCTCGCTTGTGAGAGAGGTTTATTAGTCAACAGGTTTGAACCTTTCAGATCCGTGTGTGCTTTACAAATCTCTATGTCATCTTGTAGATGTAGCTTCCACGCGCTACTTGGAGCTATTCCAAACAACTGCTCTACTATACGAATCCGGTTTACTACTCAGAGTCATCCGGATTAGTGTCAAAGTTTGCATCAATGTAACCCTTTACGACGAACTCTTTTACCACCTCCATAATCGAGAAAATTCCTTTGTCAACTAGTTACTAAGGATAAGTTTGACCACTGTCAAGTGATCCATTCCTGGATCACACTTGTACCCCTTGACTGCGTCATGGCAAGGCACACTTTAGGTGCGGTACACAGCATAGCATACTTTAGAGACTACGTCTAAAGCATAGGGGACGACCTTCATCCTTTCTCTCTCTTCTGTCGTGGTCAGGTCTTGAGTTTTACTCAATACTAACACAGCCAAGAACTCCTTCTTTGCTGATCTATTTTGAACTCTTCAAAATCTTGTCACTATATGTATTAATTTGAAAGTACTATTAAGCATTTTTTTATCTATCCTTATAGATCTTGATGCTCAATGTTCAAGTAGCTTAATCCAGGTTTTCCATTGAAAAAAACACTTTTCAATAACCCTATATGCTTTCCAGAAATTCTACATCATTTCCGATCAACAATATGTCAACAACATATACTCATCAGAAATGCTATAGTGCTCCCACTCACTTCTTTGGAAATACAAGTTTCTCATAAACTTTGTATAAACCCGAAATCTTTGATCATCTCATCAAAGCGTATAATCCAACTCCGAGATGCTTACTCCAGTCCTTAGAAGGATTGCTGGAGCTTTGCATACTTGTTACCATCTTTTAGGATTGACAAAACTTTCTGGTTGTATCACATACAACCTTTCCTCAAGAAAATCATCGAGGAAACAATGTTTTGACATCCTATCTGCAAGATTTCATAAATAATGCAGTAATTGCTAATATATTCCAACAGACTCTTACAATCACTACGAGTAAGAAAGTCTCATTGCAGTCAACTCCTTGAACTTGTTGGAAAATATCTTAACGACAAGTCGAGCTTTCTTAATGGTGATACTTACCATCATTGTCCGTCTTCCTTTTAAAAACCATCTGCACCCAACAGCCTTATGACCATCAAGTGGTTCTTCCAAAGTCCATACTTTGTTTTCATACATGGATCCTCTCTCAGATTTTATGGCCTTGAGCCATTCATCAGAATCTAGGCCCACCATCGCTTCTCCATAGCTCGTAGGTTCATTGTTGTCTAGCAACATGACCTCCAAGATAGGAGTACGTACCACTCTGAAGTAGTACACATCCTTGTCGACCTACGAGGTTTGGTAGTGACTTGATCCAAAGTTTCATGATCACTATCATAAGCTTCCACTTCAATTGGTGTAGGCGCCACAGGAACAACTTCCTGTGCCCTGCTACACTAGTTGAAGTGACGGTTCAATAACCTCATCAAGTCTCCACCATCCTCTCACTCAATTCTTTCGAGAGAAACTTTTCCTCGAGAAAGGACCCGTTTTTAGAAACAATCACTTTTGCTTCCGGATCTGAAATAGGAGGTATACCCAACTGTTTTGGGTGTCCTATGAAGATGCATTTATCCGCTTTGGGTTTGAGCTTATCAGGCTAAAACTTTTCCACATAAGCGTCGCAGCCCCAAACTTTTAAGAAATGACAGCTTAGGTTTCTCTAAACCATAGTTCATATGCTGTCATCTCAACAGAATTACGTGGCGCCCTATTTGAAGTGAATGTGGTTGTCTCTAATGCCTAACCCATAAATGATAGTGGTAATTCGATAAGAGACATCATGGTATGCACCATATCCAATAGGGTGCAGTTATGATGTTCGGACACACCAGCACACTATGGTGTTCCAGGTGGTGTTAGTTGTGAAACAATTTCCACAATGTCTTAATTGTGTGCCAAACTCGTAACTCGGATATTCATCTCTATGATCATATCATAGACATTTTATCCTCTTGTCACGATGATCTTCAACTTCACTCTGAAATTACTTGAACCTTTCAATAATTCAGACTTGTGTTTCATCAAGTAAATATACTCAGCATCTACTCAAATCATCTGTGAAGTAAGAACATAACGATATCCACTGCGTGCCTCGGCACTCATTGGACTGCACACATCAAAATGTATTACTTCCAACAAGTTGCTTTCTTGTTCCATCTCACTGAAAACAAGGCCTTTCAGTCATCTTGCCCATGTGGTATGATTTGCATGTCTCAAGTGATTCAAAATCAAGTGAGTCCAAACGATCCATTTGTATGGAGTTTCTTCATGCATATATACCAATAGACATGGTTCGCATGTCTCAATCTTTTCAAAAATGAGTGAGTCCAAAGATCCATCAACATGGAGCTTCTTCATGCGTTTTATATCAATATGACTCAAATGGCAGTGCCACAAGTATGTGGTACTGTCATTACTATCTTATATCTTTTGGCATGAACATGTGTATCACTACGATCGAGATTCAATAATGCAAGACCATTGAAGGTATTATTCAAATAAACAAAGTAACCATTATTCTCCTTAAATGAATAATGTATTGCGATAAACATAATCCAATCATGTCTATGCTCAATGCAAACACCAAATAACAATTATTTAGGTTTAACACCAATCTCGATGGTAGAGGGAGCATGCAATGCTTGATCACATCAACCTTGGAAACACTTCCAACACATATCGTCATCTCACCTTTAGCTAGTCTCCATTTATTCCGCAGCTTTTATTTCGAGTTACTAACACTTAGCAACCGAACCGGTATATAATACCCTGGTGCTACTAGGAGTACTTGTAAAGTACACATTAATATAATGTATATCCAATATACTTCTGTCGACCTTGCCAGCCTTCTCATCTACCAAGTATCTAGGGTAGTTCTTCTTCAGTGATTGTTCCCTCATTCCAGAAGCACTTAGTCTCGGGTTTGGGTTCAACATTGGGTTTCTTCACTAGAGCAGCAACTCATTTGCTGTTTCATGAAGTATCCCTTTCTTGAAACTAGTGGTTTTACTAACCATCAACAATTGATGCTCCTACTTGATTTCTACTTTCGCGGTATCAAACATCGCAAATTGCTTAAGGATCATCATGTCTATCCCTGATATGTTATAGTTCATCATGATTCTCTAATAGCTTGGTGGCAGTGATTATGGAGAACCATCACTATCTCTTAAGGAATATTAACTCCCACTCGATTCAAGTGATTGTAGTACTCAGACAATCTGAGCACATGCTCAACGATTGAGATTTTCTCCCTTAGTTTGCAGGTTAAGAAACTTGTCGGAGGTCTCATACCTCTTGACGTGGGCACGAGCCTGAAATCCCAATTTTAGCTCTTGGAACATCTCATATGTTTTGCGACGTTTCAAAAAATGTCTTCGGTGCCTCAATTCTAAACCGTTTAACATTACGCACTGAACTATCACATAGTCATCAAAACGTGTATGTCAGATGTTCGCAACATCCACAAACGACGCTCGAGGTTCAGCACACCGAGTGGTGCATTAAGGACATAAGCCTTCTGTGCAGCAATGAGGACAATCCTCACTATACGGACCCAGTCCGCATAATTGCTACTGTCAACTTTCAACTAAATTTTCTCTAGGAACATATCTTAAATAGTAGAACTAAAGCGTAAGCTATGACATAATTTGCAAAGACCTCTTGACTATGTTCATGATAATTAAGTTCATCTGATTATTTAATGAACTCCCACTTAGATAGACATCCCTCTAGTCATCTAAGCGATACATGATCCGAGTCAACTAGGCCGTGTCCGATCATCACGTGAGACGGACTAGTCATCATCGGTGAACATCTTCATGCTGATCGTATCTACTATACGACTCATGTTCAACCTTTCAGTCTCTTGTGTTCCGAGGCCATGTCTGTACATTCTAGGCTCGTCAAGTCAACCTAAGTGTTTCGCGTGCGTAAATCTGGCTTACACCCGTTGTATGTGAACATTAGAATCTATCACACCCGATCATCACGTGGTGCTTCGAAACAACGAACTTTCGCAACGGTGCATAGTTAGGGGGAACACTTTCTTGAAATTTTATGAGGGATCATCTTATTTATGCTACCGTCGTTCTAAGCAAATAATATGTAGACATGACAAACATCACATGCAAATCATAAAGTGACATGATATGGCCAATATCATCTTGCTCCTTTGATCTCCATCTTGAGGCATGGCACGATCACCTTCGTCACCGGCATGACACCATGATCTCCATCATCGTGTGTTCATGAAGTTGTCTCACCAACTATTACTTCTACTACTATGGCTAATGGTTTAGCAATAAAGTAAAGTAATTACATGGCGTTTTCAATGACACACAGGTCATACAATAAATTAAGACAACTCCTATGGCTCCTGCCGGTTGTCATACTCATCGACAGGCAAGTCGTGATTCCTATTACAAGAACATGATCAATCTCATACATCACATATATATAATTCATCACATCCTTTTGTCCATATCACATCACATAGCATACCCTGCAAAAACAAGTTAGACATCTTCTAATTGTTGTTGCATGTTTTACGTGGCTGCTATGGGTTTCTAGCAAGAACGTTTCTTACCTACGCAAAAGCCACAACGGTGATATGCCAATTGCTATTTACCCTTCATAAGGACCCTTTTCATCGAATCCGATCCGACTAAAGTGGGAGAGACTGGCACCCGCTGGCCACCTTTATGCAACAAGTGCATGTCAGTCGGTGGAACCTGTCTCACGTAAGTGTACGTGTAAGGTTGGTCCGGGCCGCTTCATCCCACAATACCGTCGAAACAAGATAGGACTAGTAACGGTAAGCATATTGAACAAAACCAACACCCACAACTACTTGTGTTCTACTCGTGCATAGAATCTACGCAATAGACCTAGCTCATGATGCCACTGTTGGGGAACGTAGCAATAATTCAAAATTTTCTACGCATCACCAAGATCAATCTATGGAGATTCTAGCAACAAGAGAGGGAGAGGATGAGTGTATCTTCATACCCTTGAAGATCGCGATGCGGAAGCGTTACAAGAACACGGTCGGTGGAGTCATACATGAAGCAATTTAGATCGCAGTCGAATCTGATCTAAGCACCAAACAATGGTGCCTCCGTGTTCAACACACGTATAGCCCGGGGACGTCTCCTCCTTCTTGATCCAGAAAGGGGAGAGGGCAAGTTGAGGGAGAACTCCGACAACACGCCGGCGTGGTGGTGGTGGAGCTCGTGGTTCTCCAGCAGGGCTTCGCCAAGCACTACGGAGGAGGAGGAGGTGTGGGAGGAGGGAGAGGGCTGCGCCAGGGAAGAGGTGCGGCTGCCTTCCCACCCCTCCACTATATATAGGGGCAAGGGGAGAGGGGGAGGCGCCCTAGGGTTTCCCCTAGGGGGCAGCGGCCAAGCAGATTGGATCTCCCTAGGCAAAATCCTAGGGAGACTTGCCCCCCAAGCCAAGCAGGTGGAGGATTGCCTCCCAAGCCAGGTGGAGGAACCCCACCTCCCCAAATAACATGGGAAAGGGTGTGGGGGGCGCTCCACCCCTTAGTGGGCTGGTTTGCCCCTTCCCCTTTGGCCCATGAGGCCCTCCAACACTTGTCGGGGCTCCCGAAACACCTTTTAGTGATGCTGGCCATAGCCTGATACCCTCGGATCACTTCCGGACTCCAATACCCTTCGTCCAATATATCGATCTTCACCGCCGGTTCATTCCGGAACTCCTCGTGACGTCCGGGATCACATCCGGGACTCCGAATTACCTTCGGTAACCACATACTATTTCCCATAACAACTCTAGCGTCACCGAACCTTAAGTGTGTAGACCCTACGGGTTCGGGAACCATGCATACATGACCGAGACGTTCTCCGGCCAATAACCAACAGCGGGATCTGGATACCAATGTTGGCTCCCACATGTTCCACGATGATCTCATCGGATGAACCACGATGTCAAGGATTCAAGCAATCTCGTATACAATTCCCTTTATCAATCGGTACGTTACTTGCACGAGATTCAATCGTCGGTATCCCAATACCTCGTTCAATCTCGTTACCGGCAAGTCACTTTACTCGTTCCGTAATGCATGATCTCATGACTAACTACTTAGTCACATTGAGCTCATTATGATGATGCATTACCAAGTGGGCCCAGAGATACCTCTCCGTCATACGGAGTGACAAATCCCAGTCTCGTTTCGTGCCAACCCAACAGACACTTTCGGAGATACCTGTAGTGCACCTTTATAGCCACCCAGTTACGTTGTGACGTTTGGTACACCCAAAGCATTCCTACGGTATCCGGGAGTTGCACAATCTCATGGTCTAAGGAAATGATACTTGACATTAGAAAAGCTCTTAGCAAACGAACTATACGATCTTGTGCTATGCTTAGGATTGGGTCTTGTCCATCACATCATTCTCCTAATGATGTGATCCCGTTATCAATGACATCGAATGTCCATGGTCAGGAAACCATAACCATTTATTGATCAATGAGCTAGTCAACTAGAGGCTCACTAGGGACATGTTGTGGTCTATGTATTCACACATGTATTACGGTTTCCAGTTAATACAATTATAGCATGAACAATAGACAATTATCATGAACAAAGAAATATAATAATAGCCATTTTATTATTGCCTCTAGGGCATATTTCCAACACACTTCCCCCGGGAGATGTCAACCAACAACACCGCCGAGTACGAGGGTTTGCTTGCCGGTCTCAGGATCGTTGCAGACCTCGGAGTTAAGAAGCTCATCGTCAGGGGTGACTCACAGCTTGTCGTTAGGCAGATCAACAAAGATTATCAAAGCCCGTTGATGGAAGCTTACATAGATGAGGTGAGGAAACTGGAGGAGTGCTTTGACGGTATACAAGTGGAACATGTCCCTCGGGCGGAGAATGACATCGCCGACTACCTGTCAAAGCGCGCTGCCCTCAAGCTACCTGTGGAACCAGGTAAGTTTTGTGCTTCAGTTAACCCAACCATCCGTTGAGCCGTCGACCGGGCAGCACAAGCGGAGGAAGCTAGGCCCCGGTAACTACTTCCCCACCGAGCTCCCTGTATCCGTCGGCGAAGATGTTGTTGTGGATGCCGATCTTGCCGCTGGGCAACCGACTCCGACAGGACCTCAGGTCATGGTCGTGGAGGCGGCCGCTCCCGTGGCAGAAGAGATGCCTTTGGTCCTTGTCGTCAAGCCACGGTCTCCGTCTTGGGCGCAGCACACCATCCGATTCCTTCCAAAAGGAGAGGTTCCCGAGGAGCAGGAAGAGGCAGAAAGAGTATCCCACCGGTCTGCTCTGTACCAATTCGTTGATAACATATTGTATAGAAGAAGGGCGAATGGGGTGAAATTGATGTACATCTCCCGGTAGGAAGGACTAAAGCTTTTGGCAGAGATACATGGAGGTATATGTGGCTCCGACATAGGGTCAAGAGCCCTTGCCGGCAAGGCTTTCAGGCAAGGTTTCTTTTGGCCCACCGCCCACCAGGATGCGACGGCACTAGTAACCAAATGTGAAGCGTGCCAGTTCCATTCAAAGAAGCTCCATCAACCAGCTCAAGCCCTTCAAACTATCCCTCTCTCCTGGCCCTTCTCGGTCTGGGGGCTCGACATATTTGGCCCTTTCCCCCGTGCAGTCGTGGGCTATGAGTACTTGTACATCGCAATTGACAAGTTCGCAAAGTGGCCAGAGGTGAAAGCAGTGAGGAAGGTGACAGGGCAGGAAGCAATCAAGTTCTTCAAGGGACTAGTGTGCCATTTTGGGGTGCCCAACAGGATCATCACCGACAACGGCACACAGTTCACAAGCTATTCCTTCATGCAATACGTTGAGGATCTCGACAGCAAGGTCTGTTTTGCTTCCATGGCACATCCACGAAGCAACGGCCAAGCGGAGAGAGCAAATGCTGAAGTCCTGCGAGGCTTAAGGACGAACACTTTTGACAGGCTACGCAAAAGCGGGAGGCGCTAGATTGATGAGTTGCTGGTGGTTCTTTGGTCAACCAGAACGATGTCGAATCGAGCCACCGGCCAGACGCCTTTTGCCCTGGTTTACGGGCAGAAGTAGTTATCCCCAAGGAACTCATATATGGGTCACCTCGAGTGCTCGCTTATGATGATCTTGAGCAAGAGCGGTTGCGGCAAGATGACGCGACGCTCCTTGAGGAAGATCGTCTCCGGGCGGCTGTGAGAGCAGCATGCTACCAGCAAGCCTTGCGCCGCTACCATAGCCGCAAGGTTCGTGCCCGGAGCTTTGAGGAAGGCAACCTTGTTCTTCGGCACGTTCAGTCGGCCAAGAATTCCAACAAGTTGACGCCAAAGGGGGAAGGCCCTTATCGGGTAACACGAGTCACCAGGCCCGGCGTAGTTCGGCTGCAGACCGAAGATGCCATTCCAGTGAACAACTCCTGGAACATCAAGCATCTTCGCAAGTTTTACCCATAAGACGCGGCTGCCGGGCCTCCCGGCAAGCCCCCCTTTTGTACAAGCCTTGCCGACAAGACATGTAACCCTTTGTACAAAGCCAGGCACAGACCCTGAGCGTAAATAAACGAAGCGCTGGCGCCCTAAGTTATAGCATGCATGCTAGGTTGAGTCTCTTCCTTGGTTAGGGTTGATAGTGCTTAGCGGCGGCTAACCCCTAGCTTAGAGGTTGAGTGCGCGTCTTTCTGTTCTTCTCTGTCTTCTTTGGTTCGCAGGACACACAAACATCCTTGCCGAGCTATTTTGGAGAAAAGGAGACGGACCAGCATCCGAGCCCCGGCAAGCCAAAGTTGTCGGGGGCTACAAGAGCAAGGATCCATCCGCGGAAAGCCAAGGTTGCCGGGGGCTGCAGATCCAGATAAGTCTTCTATCCTCTATCATGAGTTTCGTTATGGACTGAGGTACGTGAAACCTTGTTTTGTCCTTAGGCTACCGTGCTCCTTCCATTCCGAACCCTAGGACTCATCTCCTGGGACTGAGTTTGGTCACGGCAGCAAGGAAATGAAACGAGGAGCCTAAGCCCACCTCATCCCTGCCTCCGCCAAGAGCGTGAGAAAGGTCAAGCGAAGTGGGGGGACGGCAAGGCCTATTGCCGGGCGAAAAAACATTTATCTTAAGGGTAACGAGGTTTCGCTCCTTGTCGTGGGTTCCACCCGCAAGCGAAAAACCCAGCAAACATTCATTTTTCATTAAAAAACATCACGTACAGGTACAGTCCATACAAAATGAAAAACATGAACAAGGGGATTACAAGTTCTAAAGTTAACAAAGGCTCGAAGGCTCACAAGACTAAAAAGATATAAGGTGCCCGTAATCCCTTTCTTGTCCCTCTCCCCAGGAAATGGAACAAGAAAGCAGAAGGGCAAAAGGGGCGCCTAGGCGAGCTACGAGTGGCAGAAGACACCAAGAGAACATCTCAGTGGCCGTCCAAGGGCTGGATGGTGATGGCGGTGCCGGAGGCAGAGCTCGAAGACAAGGCGGCAGGACGTCAATACGCGACGAAGGCGTCGGTGTCCCCATACTCCGACTTGATGGCCTTGCCGCCCGCCCTCTTCCTCTTCCGCAGCCTCCCAACGCCAGCCGCCCAAGGAGACGACCCCTAGAAGTTCAAGGAGCCGGCAACGCAGATGATGGGGTCGCCGGTGCCACTCGGAGCTCCGCCCGACACCTAGTCGGACTCGTTGTCCTGCCGCCCGCTGCCCTTGTTGTTGCTGCCGTTGTCTTCCTCGCCACTCTCACTTGAGGAGGAATCTTCGTCGGAGGAGGAGCTCTCCACGTAGCACCTCACGCGAGTTCCAAAGTGCCCGAAGATCTTGATGGAGAGGAGGCCACCCTCCATTAGTTTGAAATGGAGAGTGAGCCCATCCATCAAGCTGTGGAGGCGAGCGAAGGTCTTCCACCCTCGGTGAAGATACATGACATGAGGGGCGGGGAACTCGATGTCGGCCCATGTGCCGCTGTTCCCACAACCCCTCATGTGCAGCGCAGCGCCTGCGGTGGATCCAGCTCCATCTCCCACGTGAATTGAGTTGGGAGGCGAAGGCGACAACGCAGTGGCTGGCGCAGCCTGACGAAGAATTCACAGGGGTGGTCCCCTTCGTGGCCCTCCATCGGGAGAGGGGCTGCTGGTGGGGGCAAGGCCGACCTGCCACCCCGTCCTCCTCTCCCTCGAGCACCACAACGGCCTCAACCTTGCCCCTCCCCCTTCCTCTAGCGGCCGGCTCCGCCACTATGAGATCTTGGGGAGGGGCAATGCGCTGTCTGGCCGAAACCCTCTCCGCCACCAATGAAGCGTCGCCACGCCCCCTCGCCATGGCAGAAGAGAAGAAGGAAGCAGGAATGGAGAGAGGCCGATGGCAAAGGGATGAGAGGCACCGTTCCTACCGCCCCCCTCTTTATAAAGGGGCAAGGGAGAGTCTCGGCCACCCCCTCTCAGCCAATCTGGCTCGTTGAAGTGACAGCAAGTGGGGCCGTCGACCGCCCTCCCCGCTCCATTGAAGGCGCGTGGAATCGACCCGCGCACGCGGGGGTCATTCGCTTTGCGTTATGCACACAGCGAACGTGGCGCAAGGAGCGGGCACAGTGGGATGCGTGGAATGACGGTTCCCAGGCGAGGGCAGTAAATGGGAGGCGGCCCTGCGGTCTCGAAGAGACACGCAAGCCGCCTCTTTACTGTCCACCAAAAGGTGACGCCAGCATGATTCTGTCATACGCGGACGCACGACCCCCGCGTTGCACGTTCAACGCGGGTTGTGGGGACGCGCACCGGATGGAGCAGTGGCCGCAGTAAAAATCCAACCCAACTACCCGCACACCATTCTGGGCCTGGCCCAACAACATGCTGCGCTTATGTGTGGCTCAGGCCCGGGGGCTCCTGTCGGTGTACAAAAGTAGGGGCTCTCCTTTTGACCCCTTTACTTGTGCACGGGCAGTCAGAGCCTCCCGCCACGGCCATGCATAACAGGGCAGGAAAGGGAAGCCAGAGAGAAGCCGAGGGCACAAGACAAACAAAGCAGCGACAAGGTCCAAGGCCGCAAAGATCAAATGGACGGAGCAGGTTTCCCCGGCAAGGACCCTTGCCAGGGCAGCTCGCCCCCGCCAGCCGAGCGAGCCACCCTTGAGCCCACCTTGGGGATAGGGCTAGGGAGGCACCTCCATGGTGGCATGCAGATCTTTGTGAAGACAAAGAATAGCCAAGATCAAATGAGGATGGGAAGGAAACCATCCTCACCGAAGAAACCCACAAGACCCCCAGCAAGATCCTTGCCGAGGATGCCTGCATGCCGCGGCAAGACCCTTGCCGGGCCACCCGGCGAGGCCCCCACCAAGCACGTCAGCGGGGCCACTACCAAGCCCGCATCAGCCAAGCCTTCGCCGCCGTTCACATGCAGCTGCCGACGCAACCAGCTAGGCAGGCACCTGCGTGGCAACACGCAACCCTTCATGGAGGCTCCGCCACCGTGCCACGTCAGCTGCTTGCCTGCCTACATGGCACCACATGCATCGCTGGCCAGGGCGCGTGTCGAAGCAAGGAGGAGCAGCGACGGACGGGACGGGACTCGCCCCCGTCCCCGATAAAGCAAAGGGACACCTAAGCCTCGCATTAAATGCGCTTTGTCCTATAATACCAGCGATAAGCTCACAACACTGTAGCACTTTCCACCTCCTGTGTGCCACTATGGCAACCCCTTTTGCCTATAAAAGGAGGCCCAAGGCGCACGGGAGAAGGATTCGGCTCTTTCGAACCTCACAGCACATGGAGCTAGTTCAAGAGCTCAAGGACACTAAATACATCCACCAAAGCATGATCAAAGGGTTTTACGCATCTTTGCAGCCTGAACCTGGGTAAATCCCCTTTGTGTTGTCTACTAGTCCCGCTCTTCTCACAATCCCCGCGGCCCGCAACCGTAGAAGGGATTCCAGTGATCCCATAGGTGTCATTTCCCATCGACAAAATTCATGAAACTTGGCATGCTATCATGGAGCGTCATCAACATGACGTGGTAAAATTGTTGTCCCTTCTGGTGCAGGTTTGGGTATAAGCGTCTCACAAACCAGAGCTTCTCAGAACAAGCGTGATGGCTTCGGTAGGGAACGTGCCACCTTTGAGGACGAAATGATAGCCGTTGCCTCTTATTGCTTTCAAATTTTTTTCTATTGTCAACATAGAACAACAGGAGTGTTGTGTTTAATTTTTAAATTTTTCGGGGTTTCTTGGGACATTTTTATAAATTAGCTTGGTTTGTAGGCATTTCAGGTGCATAATTCAAAATTGAACTACTTGCACATGCTCCAGTGCATAGAAACTAGTTGAAAAATCAAATATGTGTCCTTGGTTTCATGCTTTGCTCCCATGCAAGAAATGGGAATGAATTTCAAACACCTTGCCACCGTCACTCAGCCGCAAACATTAATATACCTGGTTTTTAAATTCTAGTAAATCCAAAACTCATTTGAAATTCATGAAACTTGGCATGCTATCATGGAGCGGCATCAATATGCCGTGGTAACAATTTTGTCCCATTCGGGGCAGGTTTGGGTATAAGCGTCTCCCAAACTAGAGCTTCTCACAACAAGCGTGATGGTTCCGGTTGGGAACGTACCACCTTTGGGGACGAAACAATATATGTTGCCTCTTATTGCTTTCAAAATTTTCCTAGTGTCAACATAGAACAACAGGAGTGTTGTGTTTAATTTTGGATTTTTTTCAGGGTTCGTTTTGGCATTTTTGTACATTAACTTGGTTTTATAGGCATTTCAGGTGCATACTTCAAATTTGAACTACATGCACATGCTCTATTGCATACAAACTGGTTGAAAAATCAAATCTGTGTCTTTGGTAGCATGCTTAGGTCCCATGCAAGAAATGGGAATGAATTTCAAACACCCTGCCACCATCACTCGGCCGCACACATTGAGATACTAAATTCTAGTAAATCCAAAACTCGTCTGAAATTCATGAAACTAGGCATGCTATCATGGAGCGGCGTCAACATGCCATGGTAAAATTGTTGTCCATTTTGGTGCAGGTTTGGGTACAAGCGTCTCACAAACAAGAGCTTCTCAGAACAATCGTGATGGTTTCAGTAGGGAACATGCCACCTTTGGGGACGAAACGATATCCATTGCCTCTTATTTCTTTCAAAAAATTTCTAGTGTCAACATGGAACAACAAGAGTGTTGTGTTTAATTTTTGAATTTTTCGGGGTTCCTTTGGACATTTGTATCATTAACTTGGTTTTGTAGGCATTTCAGGTACATAATTCAAATTTGAACTACATGCACATCCTCCAGTGCATATATACTAGTTGAAAAATCAAATATGTGTCCTTGGTTCCATGCTTAGGTCCCATGCAAGAAATGGGAATGAATTTGAAACACCCTGCCACCATCATTCGACCACAAACATTGAGATACCTGGTTTTTAAATTCTAATAAATCCAAAACTCATTTGAAATTCAGGAAACTTGGCATGCTATCATGGAGCGGCATCAACATGCCGTGGTAATTTTTTATCCCATTTGGAGCAGGTTTGGGTATAAGCGTCTACCAAACTAGAGCTTCTCACAACAAGTGTGATGGTTTCAGTAGGGAACGTGCCACCTTTGGTGACGAAACGATATTTTTTGCCTCTTATTGCTTTCAAAAAATTTCGGGTGTCAACATAGAATAACATGTGTGTTGTGTTTAATTTTGTAATTTTTGGGGTTCGTTTGGACATTTTTATACATTAACTTGGTTTTGTAGGCATTTCAGGTGCATAATTCAAATTTGAACTACATGCACATGCTCCAGTACATATGAACTGGTTGAAAAACCAAATCTGTGTCTTTGGTTGCATGCTTACGTCCCATGCAAGAAATGGGAATGAATTTCAAACACCTTGCCATCGTCACTCGGCTGCAACCATTGAGATACCTGGTTTTTAAATTCTAGTAAATCCAAAACATGTACGAAATTTAAGAAACTTGGCATACTATCATGGAGCGACATCAACATGTCGTGGTAAAATTCTTGTCCCATTTGGGGTAGGTTTGGGTATAAGCGTCTCACAAACCAAAGCTTCTCAGAACAAGCGTGATGGTTTCGGTAGGAACGTGCCACCTTTGGGGATGAAACGATATTCGTTGCCTCTTATTGCTTTCAAATTTTTTTCTAGTATCAACATAGAACAACAGGAGTGTTGTGTCTAATTTTTGAATTTTTCGGGGTTTGTTGGGACATTTTTATACATTAACATGGTTTTGTAGGCATTTCAGGTGCATAATTCAAAATTGAACTACATGCACATGCTCCAGTGCATATAAACTAGTTGAAAAATCAAATATGTGTCCTTGGTTTCATGCTTTGGTCCCATGCAAGAAATGGGAAGGAATTTTAAACACCCTGCCACCGTCACTAGGCTGCAAACATTGAGATACCTAGTTTTTAAATTCTAGTAAATCCAAAACTCGTTTGAAATTCATGAAACTTGGCATGCTATCAGGGAGCGGCATCAACATGTTGTGGTAAAATTTTTGTCCCATTTGGGGCAGGTTTTGGTATAAGCGTCTCCCAAACCAGAGCTTCTCACAACAACCGTGATGGTTTTGGTAGGGAACGTGCCACCTTTGGGGACGAAATAATATATGTTGCCTCTTATTGCTATCAAAAATTTTCTGTTGTCAACATAGAACAACAGGAGTGTTGTGTTCAAATTTTGACTTTTTCAGGGTTCATTTGGACATTTTTATACATTAACTGGGTTTTGTAGGCATTTCAGGTGCATAATTCAAATCTGAACTACATGCACATGCTCCAGTGCATATAAACTAGTTGAAAAATCAAATATGTGTCCTTGGTTCCATGCTTAGGTCCCATGCAAGAAATGGGAATGAATTTCAAACACCCTACCAACATCACTCGACCGCAAACATTGAGATACATGGTTTTTAAATTCTAGTAAATCCAAAACACATCTGAAATTCATGAAACTTGGCACACTATCTTGGAGTGGCATCAACATGTCGTGGCAAATTTTTTGTCCCATTTGGGCAGGATGTAGTATAAGCGTCTCACAAACCAGATCTTCTCACAACAAGCGTGATGGTTTCAGTAGGGAACGAGCCACCTTTGGGGACGAAACGATATCCGTTGCCTCTTACTGCTTTCAAAAGATTTCTAGTGTCAACATAGAATAACAGGTGTGTTGTGTTTAATTTTTGAATTTTTCGGGGTTTGTTTGGACATTTTTATACATTAACTTGGTTTTGTAGGCATTTTAGGTGCATAATTCAAATTTGAACTACTGCACATGCTCTAGTACATATAAACTGGTTGAAAAATCAAATATGTGTCTTTGGTTGCATGCTTAGGTCCCATGGAACAAATGGGAATGAATTTCAAACACCCTGCCACCGTCACTCGGCCGCAAACATTGAGATACTTAGTATTTAAATTCTAGTAAATCCAAAACTCGTCTGAAATTCATAAAACTTGGCATACTATCATGGAGCATCATCAACATGCCGTGGTAAAATTTTTGTCCCATTTGGGGCAGGTTTGGGTATAAGCGTCTCACAAACTAGAGCTTCTCAGAGCAAGTGTGATGATTTCGGTAGGGAATGTGCCACCTTTGGGGACGAAACGATATCCATTGCCTCTTATTGCTTTCAAAAGTTTTCTAGTGTCAACATAGAACAACATGAGTGTTGTGTTTAATTTTGATTTTTTCGGGGATCGTTTGGACATTTTTATACATTAACTTGGTTTTGTAGGCATTCCAGGTGCATAATACAAATTTGAACTACATGCACATGCTCCAGTGCATATAAACTGGTTGAAAAACCAAATCTGTGTCCTTGGTTGCATGCTTAGGTCCCATGCAAGAAATCGGAATGAATTTCAAACACCCTGCCATCGTCACTCGGCCGCAAACATTGAGATACCTGGTTTTTAAATTCTAGTAAACCCAAAACTCGTCTGAATTTCATGAAACTTGGCACGCTATCATGGAGCAACATCAACATGTCGTGGTAAAATTATTATCCCATTTGGGGCAGGTTTGGGTATAAGCGTCTCACAAAACCAGAGCTTCTCAGAACAAGCGTGATGGTTTCGGTAGGGAACGTGCCATCTTTGGGGATGAAACGATATCCGTTGCCTCTTATTGCTTTCAAAAAAATTCTAGTGTCAACATAGAACAACCGGAGTGTTGTGTTTAATTTCTGAATTTTTCGGGGTTCGCTGGGACATTTTAATACATTAACTTGGTTTTGTAGGCATTTCAGGTGCATAATTCAAATTTGAATTACATGCATATGCTCCAGTGCATATAAACTGGTTGAAAAATCAAATCTATGTCCTTGGTTGCATGCTTTGGTCCCATGCAAGAAATGGGAATGAATTTCAAACACCCTGCCACCGTCACTTGGTCGCGAACATTGAGATACCTGGTTTTTAAATTCTAGTAAATCCAAAACTCGTCTAAAATTTATGAAACTTTTCATGCTATCATGGAGCGGCATCAACATGTCATGGTAAATTTTTTGTCCCATTTGGGGCAGGTTTGGGTATAAGTGTTTAACAAACCAGAGCTTCTCACAACAAGCATGATGATTTCGGTAGGGAATGTGCCACCTTTGGGGACGAAAGAATATATGTTGCCTCTTATTGCTTTCAAAAAGTTTCTAGTGTCAACTAGAACAACAGGAGTGTTGTGTTTTATTTTTGGATTGTTTGGGGTTCGTTTGGACATTTTTATACATTAAATGGGTTTTGTAGGCATTTCAGGTGCATAATTCAAATTTCAACTACATGCAAATGCTCCAGTGCATATAAACTAGTTTAAAAATCAAATATGTGTCCTTGGTTCCATGCTTAGGTCCCATGCAAGAAATGGGAATGAATTTCAAACACCCTGCCACCATCACTCAGCCGCAAACTTTGAGATACCTAGTTTTTAAATTCTAGTAAATCCAAACTTCGTCTGAAATTCATGGAACTTGGCAAGCTATCATGGAGTGGCATCATAATGCCGTGGTAAATTTTTTGTCCCATTTGGGGTAGGTTTGGGTATAAGCGTCTCACAAACCAGAGCTTCTCATAACAAGCGTGATGGTTTCGGTTGGGAACATGCCACCTTTGGGGATGAAACGATATCCGTTGCCTCTTATTGCTTTCAAAAAATTTCTAGTGTCAATATAGAATAACAGGAGTGTTGTGTTTAATTTTGGAATATTTCAGGGTTCGTTTGGACATTTTTATACATTGACTTGGTTTTGTAGGCATTTCAGGTGCAGAATTCAAATTTGAACTACATGCACATGCTCCAGTGCATATAAACTGGTTGAAAAATCAAATATGTGTCCTTGGTTGCATGCTTAGGTCCCATCCAAGAAATGGGAATGAATTTCAAACATCCTGCTACCGTCACTCGGCCGCAAACATTGAGATACTTGGTTTTTAAATTCTGGTAAATCCAAAACTCGTCTGAAATTCATGAAACTTGGCATGCTATGATGGAGCGGCATCAACATGTCGTGGTAAAGTATTTTTCCCATTTGGGGCAGGTTTGGGTATAAGCGTCTCATAAACCAGAGCTTCTCACAACAAGCGTGATAGTTTCGATAGGGAACATGCCACCTTTGGGGACGAAACGATATCCGTTGCCTCTTATTGCTTTCAAAAAATTTCTAGTGTCAACATAGAATAACATGAGTGGTTTGTTAAATTTTGGAATTTTTCGGGGTTCGTTTAGACATTTTTTTTACATTAACTGGGTTTTCTAGGCATTTTATGTGCGTAATTCAAATTTGAACTACATGCACATGCTCTAGTGCATATAAATTGTGTGGGTTCTGTTAACCATTCACGTGACGCCACGCCTCACTCTTTTAATGGCTAGGAGGTGTCGTGCAGACAGGTGCTTGAGTGCTTGACTAAATGGGAGGCGTGCGAGCTGTACTCCAACACTACTAGGAAAACCCTTACCAGTAGCGCTGGTTGTTTGGCTATTAGTAGCGCGGGCAGGCGCGCTACTGCTACGGTGTTACAGCTAATTTTTAGCAGTAGCGCTTGTTTAAACTAGCACTACTGCTACCTATGTCTAGTAGTAGCGCGCCTCTGTCCATCGCTACTGCTAATACTAGTAGCGTGGCCCTACAACCAACGCTACTGGTAAGGCAGCGCTGCTACTACTCCAAAACCCCATGCTACTGCTAGTATTTTTTTATTTTGCTATATTCGTATTTTTACATGTTTTATACAATTACAACATACACATACACTGGAACTATATGAAAAATGAATGTCTCATCATCATCATCGAAGTGGTACAACATAGTCTCATCATATCATCATTATCGAACACAAACGATGTCGATCTCACATCATCATGTCAAAATAGCGATACAAGTTAATGATCACATGTCTCTTACATTGTCACAGTAGACACATGTTTCATCATCTACCTAAACTATGACATACAAGATAAGAGCGATCACGATGATCAAAAGCGGTATTATGTAGTAGTTTTTGCAACGGCGCTGGTTCTGAATCCCATGTTGTGCTATGAATCTCAAGTAACTAGTTTCGGCTTCCGCTCTGCTATCAAACCCTTTCTGGCTTCCGCCAGAGAAGCCAGAGACTTGGGCCTGACACTCTGGCCACTCAACATACACACCAGAACATGCCCTACATACACGGCATACCACTTCCTCGCCATCGTTGATTTATATACCTGTTAGAGATGCACATATATACACACACACACACACATATATATATATATATATATATATATATATATATATATATATATACAGACGGTCTATTATGATAATATTAGCAGAATAACTATTCTACACACCACTTCCGCACTGCACGCTGAAAGCAAGTGCACGTCATTCTTTGAACCAAGTGTGCTGCAGTACTCACACGAGTGAACTTCTCGTCGAAAAAAACTGCACGCGTTATTTTTTCGATACTGTGTTCGCTCTAATTTTTTAAGTGTTTATCGGAATGAGGCATGTAATATACCGTTGAAAAGCTATGGATTAGGCGCAACTTTGACATGTTGAACACTTTCCGAGATTCCACACGGTTTAAGAGCAGTTTTGAAAATGGTGCGGCCCATGACGAGTGGCAGCGAGCGTTTTTTCGCGTTTTCTTCTAAACCGCTCCTCGGAATGAAGCAAAGGATACGCCATTGGATAGATATCATCGAGGGGCATCTTTTTCATATATAAATTTTTCTCTAATTCCTTACGATTTAAGAGCAGTTTCAAATTACTAAATCGTGGAATTCTTTTTTTCAAAATTTCGGTACTGTTTTCGCTCCAGTTTTTGAACCGTTTGTTGAAACGAGGCATGTGATACGCCGTAGGAAAGCTACGAACGAGGCGCAACTTTCATATGTTGAAATATTTTTGAAATTACTTACGATTTTAAGTTTACTTTGAAAATTGTGCGGCGGACGACGAGTAGCAGCGGCCGTTTTTCATGAAATTTTTGCAAACCGCTGGTCAAAATGATTTGAATTATGCCGTTGGAAAGATATCAACGAGACAGAACTTTTTCATGTAGAACACTCTCTCTAATTCTTTACGGTTTCAGAGGAATTTCGAATTTACTGAAATGCGGACACTCTGTTTTTCTCGACACCCAAATCTACGTGGGTACTTCATCTGACTGAAAACCGCACTGCATCGGACGAGAAACCGCACTGCATCAGACGGGTAGGAGAACTGCATGATTTCTTTTTTGTGGGACGTAAATTTTTGAAGAGGAGGAAGAAAACCGCACTGCTTTTAGACTGAAAGCCGCACTGCATCAGACGGGCTAGCGGACTGCATGATTTCTTTTTTGTGGGACGTAAATTTTTGAAGACGAGGAAGAAAACCGCACTGCTTTTAGACTGAAAACTCGCACTTCATCGGGCAGACAAGTGCACTGCATGATTTCTTTTTTGTGGGACGTAATTTTTCCCTAACGAGGTGGAGTGCACTTCATGTCAAGCGTTGGTGAACCGCAATACTACGAAAAGTGAACTGCCGCGACACTACCGAAAGTGAGCTTCAAAGCCACATATATTTGATAAAGACACTCTGTTTCTTCCTTATTGAATGCGGTGAACCACAAGACTCCTCGAAGTGGGCTGCATCAACTGTTTTTTCTCATGAAAATGTAGCATTTAATGCTTGTTGAAATGAACATCCCAACAAATAATTTTTTACACACAATACATCATAGACCAACCAGATACATTCGATACACACAAAAATCCACAGACAATGAACTAAACTGCATGCCCCGCTCGCACCGAGCTGCAGGCTGCACACACCAAACTGCATCACGGTATTGCATGCGTGCAGACGGCACCACCGAAGCCTAGGAGATTCAGACTATAGGAGATGTTGGGGACGCGCCAACGGATTGCATTGGACAGCTAGCCCCGCTGCACTGGAGCGTCGAATGAACATGCCGAACCGCACATCTTAATCTCAGTAGACTCAAAACTTGCAAATCTTCTTCAAACAAAAAAACAAAGTGCATCTGACCCGCCCAAACACCCGCTCGTGTACCTCGTCATGCGTATGCGAACTGCAGCGACAAGCTAGCTCCCCGAGCACTGCACATAGAGAAGAACAGAGCTGCACAATTCCCAGAATAGAGCTGCAAAAACCGCTAGAAGAGAGCTGCAACAAGTATTTCAGGGGCTGGCCATGGAGATCGAGGGTGTCCTCATCAACGCCGGCAGAGGCATGTTGTGTCGGAGTGCCCTGTGTTCGCCGGAGGAGCACCACAGCTGGTGGTGGGCGGATCCATTCCCGGAGCACGGACGAGCTGCACCAGCGGGAGGGCCGGCGTGGCCTGGATCTGGCGCCTCCTCTCCTCCACACACGGTGCCCCCCTCCCCTGACCAGCAGCTAGATGGGATCCGGGCCGAATTCGGATGGGATGGAGCGGGGCAGGGCGACGGTAGGTGGTGGGCGGCGCAAGGAGCACCCGTGCCGCGGGGTAGGCGGATCCGGTCGCCGGCAGCTGCGTTGGGCACCTGGGAGGAGGGAGGTGGCCGGCTCAGGAGGTCGCAGCCAGGGTAGGTGGATGGACGGGGTTGGGAGGAGGGAGGTGGAGGAGGATCCCGTCGGATCCGGTGGCCACAGGGCGATGGT
>NC_041381.1:158028414-158070932 GCF_002162155.2 Triticum dicoccoides
GTGGGGGATCGGGGAGAAGGTGGGGAGTGGGGTGCGCGTGGGTGGAGGTGGGTTGGGTGGGCTGTTTGTTTTTGTTTGTTCGGGGAGGGGCTTTTGGGTGGGCGTCGGTGTTAGCAGAATAAGCACTTTTGAGGTGCAGAATAAGGTCTTAAGGGTGTTATCATAATAGACCCACCCTATATATATATATATATATATATATATATATATATATATATATATATATATATATATATATCTATCAACACTACTAGCAACATATATAGTAAACATATATATATCATCAAGCGAAATGAACGAAACAGTTATGAAATAGAAGCAACATATATAGTAAACATAGTTAACAAATTTCATTGTACCGAAAGTAATTAACTAGAGTGCCGCACCATACATCTAGTAGTTTCGTCGTACTGAGACATTCAAAGTTTCGTCATACAGAAAGTAACAAGTAACTAAACATGCACATTGTTTTTAAGCAATGCACTCTTCCCATCTGTTTATCCGGGAGGACGGACTCAAGTTTAGTGAAAGGCGTCATATCCTGACGTTGTAGGGCAATGCGGGTTCGGACGTCAGCTCGCGATATTTGGCCACCGTAGAACATCCCATTCTCTTCGAGGACATCTTTCATGATGATGGACACAATTTCCTGCTGGATCCGGTAGAAATCATTTCAAAGTCAATTATCCGGCACGGCTCCAAAGGCTTCGGCCCAGCTTTGGATATGGGTATCGGATAAAGATTTCATGCAAAGTGATAGCACATCCCTTCTGTACTCCATCATTAGATGGATGACATAGAATCCATCATTCTCACTTCTTGTTGGTTGCTGAATGCAACAGAAGTCAGTCTTGTGCACGAAACAGAGCCCGACCTTATTTTTTTTTTGCTTTGGATGTAGCCACCCCGCATGCTGAAGCCCATCATAGCTCTATCCAGAACATACTTTATATGTGTGTAATCTTTCTTCTGTATGTTCTTCGACGGGTCCAAATATAGAGCGCGGGAGTAACGAGGGTAAAGAACAATGAGAACAGCACGACACCCCCCGCTGCGCAAAATACATGATCAAGTTAGCCTCCATGCGTGCAAGGTAATTATTGAAATGCACGAAAGGATGTATGTGTTATAGTGCTATCCGCGGATGACTTACCCGGGATGATAAGGTAGGAGAATCGTTTCTTTGCCCTTATTGCTGCCCAAGAATTCTTCGATGTACTGACTCGCATATTGACTGTTGGCATTGTTGATTGAGAAGAAGCCCTTAAACATGTAGTATGGCTCCACGACCGCAAGACCAGTGACTTGCTCTCTCCCGACGATGTAGTTCATGTGCAGCGCATACAGGCGGACGAACGTAAAATCGAGTGTCCTCATTTGAAACATCTGGAAGATGTAATCAAACCTCAGGAAGAAGAGGTCTGCGGGGCATGTGTGGACGTACATCTTGCAACTGCTCGGCACATGAATCGTATAAAGTGGGTATCCTAGATCATCCGAGGTGAGGAGGCTTCTCTCTGTCGAAAGCTCATGGTCATGGAGTCTCCTGAGATTCCCTGTTATGCCAGCTAGTGCATTCACCAGTACCATTGGCTCTCCTGCGACATCGATTAATGGCGCATGTTCCATCGGTACACTGTCAACCTTGGTCGAAGGCAGCTGGCTGCTAGAACCAACATTGCCAGCTTTATTGGATTTTCTCGTCGCCGGTCTCTTCCTTTGCTTCTTCTCGGTGGGCTGAGGTGTTGGTGGGTCTGTCAGACCCTCCCTGAGCACCACCCCTAGTGTTGTCGGGCTCAGCATTGGACGACTCTGGCTAATTAGTTGAGCTTGGGTGGAACCGACATCTAGAGGCGTGTCCTGTGAGGATTGCATGAACAAAGACTTCTTGCACTCTCGATGACGTTCCGGCTTTGGTACATGCATATCATATTCATATGGTTGACTCAGTGTTACTTCGTGGTCATAGCCGGTATTGATATACTGGAGAGGGTCCCCGGCCTCCTCCATGTCATCATCCATATCCTCTTCCATGGGGTAGATGTCATCATCTGCCAGAATGGTTGGCCCTCCTTCCTCGTGTCTCTCAATCTCAGCAAGCAGCACGGACGCTGGTTGTACTTGTGTAGGAGGGGTTGTGGTCATACCTTCCCAGGTCCCGTTGGTGTGCTCCCGGCCACCTCGACACAAAGAAGATTTTTCGGCCACAGGATTGACCAATTTTTGCATTGGCTAAGCTGCATGGGGATCTCGTCATCCTCTCCATCAGTTTGTATCGAACGAGGGAAACCCTCGTATCCCGCTTTCACACTCGCCACGGAGACCCTTAAGGCATTATCTGGCATTTACCGACGGTGGAACAATCGATCCTTGGGCTTCACTATAGTACCCTTCCCCACAACCACCAACACACCCTTCATGTGGTAAGGGAGGGTGCACAGAGTGGATTCGGCCTACAAAGACATATATGTGCCGCGTCAGAGATCCAAAAAAAACTGCAACTGAAGATTAATTAATTAGTTTAGTTGATGAAGGTGCGGCGCGTATTTACCGTGAGGGCTTCGAGCTCAGCCAATGTCGACGGCCCGGTGTTCAAGCCAGAGATGGAGCTAGGGCTGCTGTGACAGCTGGGTGCAGGAGCAAGTGCTGGAGGAGGTGCGGGTGCGGCTGCCATACTAGGTATGGGTATGGGTCCGATGTTCATTGAGTTGCTCCCGGTGAAGCTGGGCATGGGAAATCACTTGGTGGCGCGTTTGGATTTTGTTGCGCCCATGTGACCACAGTTGGAATCAAGCTTGTAAAGGCAGCCACCATATCATCTCTATAGGCAGCTACCGTTTCTCGGATTATCTCAGCTTTGGTCTCAGCTTTTGCTTTCTCCATCGCCCGTGCCACCTTCTCGTTGATAGTCACTTGACTGAACTTCTTTCTCTGTCTTTTGGCCTTGGGGTCCTCACTATAATAGTACTTCCACATGGCGCCATCCCCGGCGCCGTGCACACGTCCATAATGTGGCCGCTGGCCGGGCGGGTGTCCCATCATTATGTTCATGGCCCGGTTGAAAGGAGTGCCCCACTTGTACTTCGCCGACGACTGAGTCGACAGAGTCGACGAGTCGCTTTCGGCCGCAAGCTTGTGTTGCTCTCTCTGCAAAATGGACCGTGAATCATTTATGAGTGCAATAGAATGTAGTAGACTTCATGGATCAGAACCTAATATGTAAGGTGGTAAAAGGATAATTACTAGTAATCTCATGAATTTTCTAGTCGGCCCGTCGGTGAAAAAAATCTTTTTCTTGGGGTCCCACGAGAATCGGGCCCTGATGAAGTCATGCTCCTGCTGGTCGGTGAACTCGGCCAATGGGCCTGGGATGTCCTGACATTCACGTTCTGCGTCCTCCTTAGCCCACACGGGCCTCTTTCCCGTTTAACCAGGACTTCCAAGGTGGTGGTTCCCCATGTTCTTTGCCTGCAACTGCTTGCCTCTCTCCGACCTGGCCTTGGCAGCTTCTTCATTCCAAGTCTCCTTAAACGTTTCAAAGTCCTCTATCGTAATCTTCAGATTGTCAGCAACAATCTCATCGTAGGTTTCATGGTCTACTTGAATCGCCTTTTTCACCCTAGTTTTCCAAGAGCTCAATGCGTTGCTGAACTTCCCTAGGGCTTTGTTGTTCATTTTTTTCATGGCATCATCATCCCATGGGTCGACATCGTCATTCCGACCATGGAATAGGAATCTTGCGTGCAACCTAGTTAGGAGCAGCTTCTACAAATGTTCATTCTTCCGTATTTTTGTGGTGTTGATGTCAGCGGTATCCCGTAGGATGCATGCTAGTTGGTTGGCATAACACGCTGCCACTTCCCGCAGCTCTATTGGCTTGAACTCGCCAGGGTGCACCGTCGTGACCACCAGTCTTCTAGTGCCGAGCTCATTTGGGCGTCGTGTCCTCTTTTCCTTCTTTCCCTCACTGGCTTGGGAGGCCCCACCTTCCATGCTGTAGTTAGCAACATCATCAGCGCCAGTCTCAGTGCCAGTGTCATTGGTGGCATCAGTGTCGACGTAGGCGCCACCACCATCGTCCTTCGTCATGACAAGGGGGTCCTGACACCCAGCTTGCTCTCTCTCCTGATCCACCAGAAAGTCGAGGTAGGCGTGTGCTCGACCTAATTGGGACTGAGAACCTCCAGCCTCATCAGTGTCGGTCATGTTTCCTAGGGTTCAATGTCGTAGTCGTTTAATTATCGATCTTTATATAATAAAGTGAATAATGACAAAAAAGGTGACCTTTGTTTTGCAGGAAATGTTGTTTCATTCCCGTCACGACTAATCTCGAGCACTTGATATGTCCAACTTTCTAGCACAAGTCATGCCGAAATTCATGGAAATTTTCGGCATGACCTTTGCTAGAAAGTGCACATATAGAGCGCCTAAAATTTGCCGGAATGGAAATGAATCAAAATTTCCGGCAAAACATAGGTCACTCGCAATGGGTTTCCCTGCAAATGACAATAAGCACTATGTGCTGAAGTGATGTGTGTCATCACATGCATGTCAAGTGGATTCACATTACCCAGAGGTGTGTAACAATGATCAAGTCTCACGATATCAAGTGCACTTTAGATTAGGCAATAGAAGAAAACTCATTACATGTCCACATGGCTAGGCAAAGAACAAAAGTAGTAGACTAAGAAGGCAGCAGTACATCATTTTTTAAATTAGTATGCAAATTAAACTTTAATAAAATTTCCATGCATCTCTAAGGCATAATGTATTGTTGTTTGAACTATCAACAAGCCATGTGGTGCAATTTTGAATACCACAACAGTCTATAGAAGTGACCCTGCCAGATCTTTTCGTCCATTTGTTACTGCATTTCATTTAATTTTACTTACTGAAATGTCATTCAGAAACACTCCAAAGTGCCTCTGTTTAGATGCAAGTTAAGATTCAGAAACGTATCATTTTCCTCTGTATATGTTCACTGGTTCAGACTTGATAACATGAGTATCGAACAATTAAAGCACTCAAAAAATTTTACATAGTCTGATTGGTGAACCCATGAGCATTTTATTTTTATTTTTTGAGCATTGTTTTTTGCAATGATGCTAGATAGCTAGAGTGGCATCTACTACTCCATTTTCTAAATTTTAGAAATCCTCAATTTCATAGTCTGTTCTACACTGCTAGAACATCTCCATATGAATATGAGATGTAAACACTAGTGTTTGTTAGTTCATGATAAATGCAGAAATTGCTAATCACTAGCATATGACTAAGAATACTTGCAAATGCGCAATACCAGTAGAACAAATGGGACTGATATGTTGTCAAATTAGCTACCTATTCTGAGGATCAAGAAGAGGGAGGGGGTGGCTCACCGCGCGTCGGGGTCGCCGGGGCTGAGGGGTCGTCGTCGGGGTTGAGGACGTCAACTTCGTGGTAGGGGTCGCCGGGGCTGAGGGGGTCGGGGTCGACCTGCAAAAATCACTAAATCAATCATCGAAGACTCCAGGACGGGGTGGAGGCACCAGGGAAACCCACGTCGACGCTAAGCTGCAGCACGGTGGCCGCCCTAGGGTGCAGTGGCAACGATAGCGCACGGAGCTTGGGAGCGGAAGGAAGAGGGGGCAGGGGCCATACCGGAGCGGGAGGGGGTCGGGGTCAGGGTTGGTGGCCAGCATCGGGGTCGGTGCTGAGGTCGAGTCCGGCATCGGGGTTGGGGCTGAGGTCGAGTCTGCCGTCGGCGGCACCGTGGGTGGTGCGGCAAGCGTCGATGGTGGCGTGGGCGGGTGCGGGCGTGGGCGGTGGCATGGGCGGGTGCGAGCGTGGGCGGTGGCGTGGGCGGGTGCGCGCGTCGGCGATGGCGTGAGAAAGGGGATCGAGCGAGAGAGTGAGATAGAGGAAAGAGATAGGAGTTGGCGGCACGGTGCTGTAGGCAACTTAGCTATAGCGCGTGTTGCCAAAACGCATTATAACTAAGTTAGCTATAGCGCTGCCCCAGCCAAAAGCACTACTGCTAACTCTTTTTTTTCCTTAGCTATAACGCTGCCCCGACAAAAATGCACTACTGCTACTTTTTTTCTTTTTTTCTTTTTCTTTTTATTTTAATTTTCCATAGCTATATCATTGCCCTAGCCAAAATGCGCTACTGCTAACTCTTTTTTTTAGTTTTATTTTTAGTTTTATTTTCCTTAGCTATAGCGCTGCCCAGGCCAAAACGCGCTACTGCTAACTTTTTTCTTTTTTTCTTGTTATTTTTCTTTTTCATATTCCACAAACTTCCTTCCTTCTTATTTTATTTGTATTTCTCTTTTTATTTATATTATTCTTTTTCTTTTTCTTTGTCATTTGCACTTTTCTTTTTCTTTTTCTTTTTCATATATATCCCACTAACTTCCTTCCTTTCTTTTTTTATTTTTCTTGCATTTCATTTTCCACAACTTATTAGTTCCTTTTTCTTTTTCTTTCATTTCATTTTGCAAAACTTCCTTTCTTTTTATTTTTATTTTTCTTTCATTTGCACTTTTCTTTTTCTTATCTTTCTTTTGCACTTTCCTTCCTTTGATTTGGCATGTCGTTGGAGCAATACCACTGTTACCCTCCGGATAATAATTAGTATAATATATATTACTTCATTTGACCACTATCGGCGGTATACAAAATAGCTAGACACACACAAACTTTGTGGATTAGTTTTTCAGCTTGGGCGACGTTCTTTCCTCTTTTGTTCGTTGTCGAATAATTGAGCCCATGGTCGTGACTTTTCCTACATGGTCGTAAGTAATATAGTCTTCATTCTTATTTTGACGTATATTTCATCGTCATCAGCATCATATTCCCTCATCGGATCACCATACTGGTCATAGTCTTCCTCGTTGGCGACTCCATCCATTCCGGTGATGCTCCTTTTGCTTCTCCTCACGACAACACGGCTGGGATTGATCAGATCTGTTATGAAGAAAAATTGTGTCACGTGTTTAATGTGTACCCATGGCTCATTTTTGGCGATGGCATTGACGGAACCGCTATCGGAGTCGGGTATACACATTGTAGTGAAATGTCGGTTTTCTCTCTGTACATTCTTAGCCCATCTGACACGGAACATTATCGCTCTATGCAATCCAGAGTAGTTAAGCTCCCATATCTCTTCAACCCTTCCGTAATATCTTTCAATTACATTCCCGGTCATGGCTTCCATCGTCACCCCTGAGTTTTGGTCATCACTGTTTATATCTTTCTCCTCCGTGTAGAACGTCACTACTAGGGAAAAGGCTAGCAGCAGCGCGGGTTTTAGGTGTATCAGTAGCGCGGGGAGAGGTGCTACTAATAAGGCGCTGCAGCTAACACATAGCAGTAGCGCGTGCTCACCGGCGCTACTGCTACACAATTGTAGCAGCAGTGCGGTTTGTGGGAGCTCGCTACTGTTAGTAGCTCTAGCGCGCTTTGCCTGGACGCGCTACTGCTATCGCGGCGCTGCTGCTAACTTTTATACACTCGCTACTACTAATTTAAGTAGTTTTTTATTTTTTCGGCATATTTGTTTTGTATTTGAACAGGCTTTATAGAAGAATCTTTAGCACATAGAAATATCATCATGATACACATACAAATGCCTGCAAGACCACAAATGTAATCATAGCATATACATACAAATAGTCTCATCATAATCATCATCCAACACAAAGTGATATCTTGTCATCATCTCGAAAATATCAATACATGCAAGTCTCGAATACTTGCAACTACAACAACTTCATCCATCTAAACAAAGGTATACGCAAGAAGTGCTATCACTATGAGTGAGAGTGGAACTATGGAGTACATGAGGTGGCGGTTACGAGTCCTCTCTCGCGCTAGCGTGAACCTCAAGTAACTAGCTTCTCCTTCTTGTCTGCTTTTGAAGCCTTTATGGCTGGCGCCCGTGAACCCATTCACTTGCGCCTGACACTCAGGCCACTCGTTGTACACCCCCGAAACATTCCCTTTGTATACGACCTAGCAATTCCATCTCGCCATCAAGAAACTAGGTACCTGTTAGAGATGCATGTTCATGAAGAGGATGTACAATCATATATATCCAACAAAATATACTAGAGAAACACCGAAAAAGAAAGGGTTAGCAACTAGATGCAACATACAGTATGAAAATTAATTAACTAGAGGTACGCAGGTCATCGTACGCAAACTAACAAAGTAGCGTTACGCAAGTTCGGCAGGGACCGTGGACATCACAAAGTTTCATCGCTACAAAAAGTATACAAGTTCAACCGACACATATCATCATCATCGGCATCATAAATCACTAGAAGTTCCATCCTTCCATATCATCGAGGATGAACCCTAGCTTCTTAAACGGCTTGAGGTCTAGATGTTGCATGCATATGCGAGTTCGGACGTCAGCTCGCGATATAGGGCCGTGGTGGAACATCCCCTTCTCATCGACGACTTCTTTCATGATGATCATCGCAATGTCGCTTTGGATGCAAAAGAAGTCATCTCTAAGTTTATAATCTGTGTCTCCATAAGATTCTAGCCACTTGTGGATATGATCATCGTTTTTGCTTCTCATGTGAAGCTTTTGGTGATCCGTGTTGAACTGAATCATGAGATGGACGATGTAGAATCCATCCTTCTTGCTTGGTTTTGGGACATGGATGCAAGAGAAGTTAGTTTTATGCGCGAAACCCATCTTCTTGTTCCTTTGTTTCCTGATCTGCACGTGGCCACCTCTAAAGTTGAAGCCTTGGAGAGCATCATCTAGAATATTCATTATGTGGGTGTAGTCTTTTTTCTCGTAGTCTCTGGAAGGGTCAAAATACACGGCGTGGGAGACTTGCGGGTAAAGAACGATAAGGACGGTGCGCCCGTTGCTGCGGGGAAAAGACACCTCAAATTATTCCCCATATGAGAGAGAAGGAATGATTGAAATATACGAAAGGGTTGTCCGGAACTGACTTACTTTGGATGATAAGGCACGAGGACAAATTCCCGGTCCTTATTCTGTACCATGAAGTTTTGGAGGTACTCCCTAGCAGTTTCACGCTCAAAGTCGCCGAGACTCAAGAAAGACTCATGCATGTAGTACGGATCCGCCACACAGATTTGCGAGACTTCTTCACTCTTCATGACGGAGCTCATATGTAGCGCAAAAAGGCGGACGATAGTAAAATGGAGCCGCCTTGTTAGAAACATCTCAAAGATATGGTCAAACCGCAGGAAGAACACCTCCACGGGCCGTGTGTCGACGTAGCACTTCCCCTCAGGCACACGAGCCGCGTATGTCGGATATCCTGGATCCTTTGAGGCTAGTAGGCTTTTCTCAGTCGACAACACATGGTCGTGCAGTCTCCTGAGATCCCCTGATAGTGCCTCCAGCGGTTTCAGCGGTAGCATCGGCTCGCCCGTGAGATGGAACATGACCGCACCTTTCACGGGTACACGCTCTTCAGAATGCATCGTCTGGCTGCTATGTGCTCTGGCAGTTACCTTCCCTGATCTCTTCCTCTCCTTTTTCTTCAGCACACCTTCCAGACCCTTCCTTAACCCCTGCCCCAGTGTTCCCGGGCTAAGTACTGTACGACCCTCGCGCCCGGCTAGTTGAGCCTGTGTTGAGGCGGCATCTTCAGGCGTGTCCTGTGAGGATTTCATGAAGAGAGACTTTTTGCAATCCCTACTACGACCCTGCCCGGGCATATCATCCATATCCTCATTAGCAAGGTGATAGCCCGATTCGTCATATGGTTGACTCATCATATCTATGTCACAGTCATATGCGTTTGTATTGATGAAATCCATAGGGTCGACCTCCGTCTCATCATCCATTCTCTATTCTACAGGAGAAATTACATCAGCCAGTACTATTGCACCCCCTTCATCATGTTGTCTGCCGCTCTCACCCGGCACTACAGGAGCTGGTAATTGCGTAGGCGGGGTGGTGGTCTCCGCACATGCTTGTTGATGTGTGGTAGTTATTGGTGTGCTCTCGGCCGGATCCAGACGAATAAGATTCTTCGGCCATAGCAGCACCCAATTCTTGCAGCTTCCAATCCGCGACGGGGTCTCGTCGTCCGCTCCCACATGATGTACTGGAGGAGGCAAATCCTCGTGCCCCGGTTTCACACTGGTCAAGCTAACCCTGAAGTGCCCAGCAGGGATCGGCTGGTTGTGGAACGTGCGTTGCGAGGGGTCCATTATCATCCCCTTTCCCACGTCCACGTTCTGGCCTTTGATCAAGTAGAGTATGGTGCACGGGGTTTCTTTCACCTGCAAACACATATGTCTGTGGCGTAAAACAACCGAAAGGCAACAAAAATGGAATATTATATATATATATATATATATATATATATATGTTGGTGCGACATGTAATTACCGTGACGGCGTCGAGCTCAGCCAAAGACGAAGGCCCACCTAGCGCGCCTGAGACTGAGGACGGGCTGCTCTGAGCGGGAGCGGCTGCGAGAGGAGGCCCGGTTGCATGAGCAAGTGATGGTGCGATGGTGTTGTTGTTCATGGAGTTGCTCCCGATGAAACTGGGCAACGGGAAATCATGTACCGTCTTGTATGGATTTTCCTTCATCCAATTGATGATAACTGGAACCAAGTTAGTAGCGAAATCATTTCTGTAGGCAGTTATAGCTGCATTGACTACCTGCTGTAGCAACTCATATTTGTCCTCGGCTGCTTTTTTCGCGTCCTCAGCTGCTTTTTTCTCGACCGCAAGCTTCACCTTCGCATCGATGTCCGCCTGACTAAACTTCTTTTTCTGCTTCTTGGCCTCCGGGCCCTCGTTGTAAAACACCTTCCACGTGGCGCCGTCTCCAGCACCGTGCACACGACCATATTGCGGCCGCTGGTCCAAAGGGAGTCCCTTAAGTTCGTTCAAGGCCCAGTTGAGAGGGGTGTCCCACTTGGGTCTCATCAGAGAAGTAGGGCTTTCGGCTTGTAACGCCCTCGATGCGGCTATATCTCCCACGTGTCGAAGCACGACTTAGAGGCATAACCGCATTGAAAGCAATGTCGCAAGTGAGGTAATCTTCACACAACCCATGTAATACATAAGGGAAAGAGATACATAGTTGGCTTACAATCGCCACTTCACACAATTACATGAATAAAGCATTACATCATCCAGATACAATCAAGGTCCGACTACGGAACCAAAATAAAAGAAGAACCCCAAATGCGACAAAGGTCCCCGATCGACCCCAACTGGGCTCCACTACTGATCAACTAAAACGAAACAACACAAAGGGCAAGATCTTCATCGAGCTCCTCCTGAGCTTGGTTGCGTCACCTGCTCGGTAACATAGGCACCTGCAAACTGGTTTTGGAAGTATCTGGTGAGCCACAGGGACTCAGCAATCTCGCACCCGCGAGATCAAGACTATTTAAGCTTATAGGAAGGATGGAGTAATGAGGTGGAGCGGCAGCAAGCGACTAGCATATATGGTGGCTAACATACGCAAATGAGAGCGAGAAGAGAAGGCAAAGCACGGTCGATAAAAGTATGATCAAGAAGTGATCCTATAGCAACCTACGTCAAGCATAACTCCAACACCGTGTTCACTTCCCGGACTCCGCCGGAAAGAGACCATCACGGTTACACACACGGTTGATGTATTTTAATTAAGGTCAACTTCGGGTTTTCTACAGCCGGACGTTAACAAATTCCCATCTGCCCATAACCGCGGGCACGGCTTTCGAAAGTTCAAATCCCTGCAGGGGTGTCCCAACTTAGCCCATGACAAGCTCTCACGGTCAACGAAGGAATAGACCTCCACCCGAGACGTTCCGATCAGACTCGGTATCCCGGTACAACAAGACATTTCGACAGGGTAAAACTAAACCAGCAACACCGCCCGAATGTGCCGACAAATCCCGATAGGAGCTGCACATATCTCTTTCTCAGGGCACACTCAGATGAGACTAGCTACGAGTAAAACCAACCCTCAAGTTTCCCCGAGGTGGCCCCGCAGGCAGCTCAGTTCGGACCAACACTCAGAGGAGCACTGGCCCGGGGGGGTTAGAATAAAGATGACCCTTGAGTCTGCAGAACCCAAGGGAAGGTGGTAGGTTGTTAGTGCAAATGGTAAAACCAATGTTGGGCATTGCTGGAGAAGCTTTACTTAAGGCGAACTGTCAAGGGGTTCCCATTATAGCCCAACCGTGTAAGGAACGCAAAATCCGGGAACATAACACCGATATGACGGAAACTAGGGCGGCAAGAGTGGAACAAAACACCAGGCATAAGGCCGAGCCTTCCACCCTTTACCAAATATATAGATGCATTAATAAAGTAAGATATATTGTGATATCCCAACAAGTAAACATGTTCCAACAAGGAACAACATCTCCATGTTCCAACAAGGAACAAACTTCAATCTTCACCTGCAACTAACAATGCTACAAGAGGGGCTGAGCAAAGCGGTAACATAGCCAATCAACGGTTTGCTAGGACATGGTGGGTTAGAGGTTTGACTTGGCAATTTGGGAGGCTGACAAGCAAATGGTAGGCATCGTAGCATTGGCATAGCAAGAGCGAGCAAACTAGCATAGCAAAGATAGTAGTGATTTCGAGGGTATGATCATCTTGCCTGAAATCCCGCAAGGAAGAAGAACGGATCCAAGAAGAAGACAAACGGTCGTAGACGAACAAATCCTCACAACTCCGGAACGAAACCGAAGCTAACGAGAGAAGCAACCCGGAAAGAAACAAACAACATAGTAAACACACAAGCATAAACATGTCATGATGCACAATCAAGTATGATGCATGTCCGGTTTAATGAGGCATGGCATGGCAAAGTGCACAAACAATCCTACAAATTAAATGGAGCTCAATATGCAACGAGGTGCATGTTGACGGAACACCACATCAATTATTTAGTTCTCTCTTGTTTATGTACCCAACAATATTAAATGTTATTAAACAGGGCAAGCGGGTGAAGCAAAATATAAACTATACCATCTAAACAATTTAAATGGGGCCGGATATAAAAACAACAAATCCGGTAAATCCCCATATGCATTTAGCAATTTAATGCAACAGCAAGTTTAAACATTTTAAATGTTGTTATCATGATGCGGATGAAATAAACAAGTTTTAGGCAATTTTATGAAAATTTTGACATGAAGATGATAAGGAGCATTTGTCGCCATGGCGGAATGAAAAAGGGTGCCACGGCGGCGAAACGAAAAATGGTGCCACGGCAACATATCCGAAAATGATGCCACAGCAACATATCGGTTCCGGTAACTCGATTGAGATACCGATGCAAGAGAGAAGTGTGCGGATGAGCACAACATGCAAGAAGGTGGGGTGATCCCGGATTAGCGGGTTCCCACGGGACGGTGGCATGGCAAACGAGGAAGGAACGCGCACGAAACAAACGGGCACGATGTAAACATATCGTACATCTCATACATGCAAGGGCATCTCACCGCGGTCGTCTCGGGTTATACCTTCGAAGCATTCAAACGGGACGGTTCGTGTTTCGTAGAGGGAAGTAGTCGTACACAGCGGCGGCGGTAGTGGAAGTAGACGTTCGCGTTCACGTTACACGGGTCTTCGGTGACGGTCGTCGTACATGGTTCGGAGTGGTACTTGGCGAGTCCGCGTAGTCGTAGACGGTTCGAAGATGAACTTGACGGGTCCTGACGTCCCGGTACTTGGCGAAAATCAACGATGGTCTCCGGGTGTCTAACTTGACCTGGCCACGACAAAGGCAGCAAGACCAACGGGGTAGCCAGCTCGTCGGGGTCCGATGCAGGGACGGCCAGAACAGGCGGCGATGGGGCTCGCAGCGGAGGTCCAGGAGCCCGACGCGACGGCGAAGGACGACGGCGGGCGACGCAGGGACTCCGGCAGGCGGGACTTGGCGCAGGAGGATGGCCGGGGTGCACGGAGCGGTGACGGAGAGGCGTGGTCGCGGAAGGCCGGGCGCGGGGTCGAGGCAGAGGCGACCGGCGAGGCAGGAGCAGAGCAGGAGAGACGGCGTGGGAGGAAGGTTGGGCGCGCGGCGCGGCGACGGTCGCCGGAGGCAGGGAAGCGAGGTCGCGACGAGCACGACTCTGGTGGCGTTGGCGCTCCTGCGGGCGTACAAGGCGGCGGCGGCCTCCTGCGGGACGGGTGCTCGAGGAGCTCCTCTCCTCGAGCGCTCGGGCGACGGGGCCTTGGCGAGGAGGAGGCGCACAGGCGCAGGCGACGGAGGTGGTGGTGGCCATGGACGACGGCGAGGAGGGAGACGGCCGCAGGGGACGGAGGGCCGCCGGAGTTGGCCGTCCCGGTGGTGTTGCGGAGGCCGGGCGGCGGATGCAGGCGACGAGGAGGAGGCCGAGGGGACGGGACGAGGGCGTGGCGCTGGTCGCGCGAGGGAGAAAGAAGGGCGAGGTGGATCGGGCGCAGGGAGCTCGATGCGAGCGAGTGCGAGCGAGTGGCGGCGCAGGAGGATGGAGGGAGAGGTCGGGCTAGGGTTAGGAAAGGTGGGGCGGCTGGGCTGCTGGGATTTAGTGGGCCGGCCTGGTTAGACAGGCCCAAGAGGCCGGCTGGGCTTCTCTTCTCTCCCTCCTATTCTTTTCCATTTACAAAAAAACAGAAAAGAGAAAGAAGAGAAAGAGAAGGTAGGGGTGGAATCTGGGCATGGGGATAGTTTTCACGGACTCATAAAAATATGAGGAATTTAAATAAAATGGCAAGAGGATTTTTGGAGAACAATAGATTTGCACATGTTGAATTTAATGCAACATGTTTGAATTTTGAAACCCACTCGAAAGGACTCTAAATGGGCTGAGATTATAGGAGGTGACCCTACACAATATATGTGATTTATGGGCAGATTTTGGACATTTATGGGTAAAGTAAAATTGCAACTCAATTTTACTAAAAGGCCCCAAAGGAAGAAAAGAAGTTGAGTAGGATAAAAGGAAATTTGAAGAACGGTGCATATGTGTTTGTGGGTGATTCCAAGCCAATGGAATGGTTTAATATAGCTCCTTAAATATCGGGAGGGTATGTTATAAAGAGAAGTCATCCTTCCCTCGATTTAAATAGATCAAAAGATCTATGCAATTTATTTAGTTGAGTTTTTTTTTTTAAAAATTACATGATGGCATGATGCAATGCAAATGATGCAGAGATGAATGCACGAACAAAACAAAATCACACAACGAAACTCGGAGTAGCTGGAAGTCTTCTGGAGCGTCGGTCTCGGGGCGTTACAACACTCCACCACTACGAGAGGATCTCGTCCCGAGATCTAGAATGGCACCGGAGGGAAACGGAAGACGAAGAGAGGAGGTAAAACTAAGTTGCTTCTTCGACCAATGAGTGAAACCAAAGAACCTTGAGAGGTTGAAAAGTTGAAAGAAAGAACACAATGGAGTTAAACACAATTGAGAGCACTGCGGTAGAAAAGAGAAACAAGGAACACCATGTGAACCTTGGAGGTTGCAAAGCTATGAATGACGAGTACAATGGACAAGAAGGAATTGGAACCACTCTGGTTAAAACAAGATGAGAGGGGAAGAATTCGGGCCGCACTCCGGTTGAACATGGAAGGAATAGAACATGAACTTGAGAAGATGGGATGTTACTTGATGAAATCAACAACACACTGCCTCCGGAACTATTGAAAGAATGGCACAATGGGTAAGAAGGATTTCAGACAGCTCTCCAGTTGAGGAAGGAGGGAAAACTTGATAAGATGAAAAAGAACTTGAAAGAAAAAGGCAGGACACTCCGGTTAAATGGATAAGCATGAAAAGAACACGATCCTGACAAAACAAGATGATGATTGAAGAGCACAACATCACAATGACTCCGGAACGAAGGGAAACAAGATCTTGAGAGATCACAGATACAACAAATGCTAGAATGGAATTGTTGAAAACCAACAACGAAAAGAATAATCTTGATATGGGCTTATGGAAACATCTCAACATTATGAGGTGACAACCGGCCACTAACGGAACAATTACTTGGTTGAGATTAACGAAGAGATGAAAACTTGTTCCATCAAGATGGAAAAGAGATAACTTGGGTCATTAATAAGCACCAAATAGCAACATTCCTTAGGGAAGGCTTTAGGTGAAATCTATACCAAGATAACTCCAATGAAGAGATTGACGGTTGAAAAGATCTCTTGAACAAAGAGAAAAAGATGGATTTAAATATGTCACTCTTGAAAACTTGTGAATCACGAAGCAACGAAGGGGAATTATCAAGAAGGACATAATACCACCTCCAAAGATACGGTAGAAAGAAATTGCACTCCGGATAGCAAGATGAAGAATGCTTGAGTTTCTTAGAAAAGAATCTCGATGAACACTTCAAGAAGAAATATAATTCCTTGATGAACCATCATGTAGAGCCTCCATGAAGAACTCCGGTAACAAAAAGATGATCCAATGGAAGGAAAAAGAAGTTGAAAACACAAGGTGAAACCTTGCAGTGATTTAGATGGATCTCCGTGATAATTAGAGCTTGGAACTCCGGGAAAAAGATAAGATGAAACAAATGAAACCGAGAATTTGAAGGGCCTCCGGAATAAAGAATTAATCACTTGGATGAACAAGAATAAGAATTATGTTATGCTTATCCTTCACCAATTAAATTGATGACAATCAATGGATTTAGCATACTACTTATTCTCGTAGAAAGGATTAAAAGAGATATATCAAAACTTGAGAAGATCTTCAACGAACCACCGGTAGGATTGGAACAACAAATGAATTGATATGATGAACAAGGAAGAGAGATCTTGAAAGAACCACCGTAAGAATTGAAAATGATCGAAGTAGGGGTGCATCACCGGTAAGAATCAGCAAATGAACGAAGGTGCTTGAGACAAACTAGATACATGAGAACAAAGAGATCAAGAACTGATTAGAGGATATTCGATAGATGCACCGGCAAGATAGGAGAATGATAACTGACGGCCGAGAATGAATAAACCTGAATTTATGGACTCCGGATGACAAACTGAGAAGACTCTTGAATATCTCCTGATGGGTGAAAAAGATTCTCACAATCGAAAACAATTATGAGAGGATGGCAACAAGCTAGCACCATGAATCTTGAAGAGAATAGAGCAAGATTAAAGAGAAACTCTTCTTCGGTCTTCAAATGATGAGAATGACAACGAGAAACACCACCAAGAATTATTGAGGCACACCGGAAGAATCAAAAGCGAAGAGGTTAAGCCAACTATGAAAAGAATTTGAAAGATCTTGGAGAAAAGCATTTGACTAATGATAACTCATTCTTTCGTCAAACTTGGAGAAGAATTTAGGATAGCTCTGGGAAAATAAAAGAGTCAGGTAAGATCCTGGGAAAAGACCTGTGGGTTAGGGCCCACTCAAAAGAACACCGTTGAAAAGATTTAAAAGAGATGTTGCACCGGATGAATTAAATGACTTGAATGAGATACCAATCTCGAAAAAGCTTGAACGAATGCAGAGTGGAAACACGAATCTTCGAGATATCTTGAGCACTCCGGAACAATTTAATAGCGAGAAGTGAATGAATATGAGGTGCACCGGTATGAGAAGACATTGAAATGAGGAAAAAGGTATGATCAACAAAACTTGACTTGAATCCACCGGAGAAGAGAGAGGAATGAGGAATGACGAACTAGTAGAACATCTTCTTGAGAACCACCGGGTAAGAACATTGACGGAAAAGAATGGAGAAACTTCCCATCAATAAAATGGATACTTGAAGAAGAAATCTTAGTCCTTGAAGAAAACAAAAGGGAGGGAGGGTGGGAAAAACAGAGGCAACTTGGAGACGGATGAAACAAACACCGTTGAGAAGAAATGATAATTGGTCTTGCTGATGTTGAAGTGATCGGATCCACTTGAAGAGAAACACGCCGGTTGAAAAGGATTGACATGACAATCTCGATTGTCGAGAAGGATTGGTATTCACATCGGAGTATGAGAACACCATTTCGGAAAGGTATGGAATCAACACTTGACATTGAAGCAACTCGAATACCACAACTCAAAACAAAAACAAAGGACTGGCTTGCAAAATAAGCCGGAACAAACATATGATAGAGATTTCGTCCGAAGTTTTCGTGGTGGGGCCTACACGGGCTCGATCGTACAGCACCATCATGTACAAGGCAGTGCACATGACATACGAAGCGTCCCCGAGTCGGCATAGCCAAGGACTCTTTAAGACACAACGAGACCACTGTAAAACCAACCGTGAATAGGCGGACCACTAGACGTCGAACCCCAATTTCATATCATACATCCGTCGGAAAGATATCCTAAGAGCTACTTGAATTCCCACCTATGAAACTCCCGAAATTTTCCGGTTATGCAATCAGGTGTTGGGGATACAGGGGAAGCATAATATCTCACCCAAAACTAACAAATCCTACATCCAGCTGTATCCATCCTTCAACACATAACCAAGAAACCTTCGGAAATCGTCTACCTCAACCTTCGAAAAGCATCCGTTATACGAGTCATGGCAATACTCCCGTACTCACCTCAGTACTGGGTTATCGGGGTTATCTCACCAACAACTGCATAAAAGAGATTTTCGATGTCGGCGTACTAAACTCAGGTATTCCAGAACTGCAACGATAAAATTATGACGACAACACCTCAGAGCTCAACTCCCCGGGACACTTCCACTAAACCCCTGACAGGAGGCACCAAGACAATGTTCTCATCATAAAACCATCGGAACGATTCCAAGATACCCGCGTGATCCTAAAAAAAATTTAGTGAAATTTGAGAAGAGAAGAGTCAAAACTCTACATCAGGATGCCTTACCAGAGCGATGAAGAGACTGGGAAGTAAAAAGAATTCCTAACTCTCCGATATATAAAATCCTAAATGACTCAAAATATTTTTTTCTAGACTCAAACTCGGCCGCTAAAAACGATCAAGCAATGGGGCTCCTAAGGTCGGGGAAGGCTCTGATACCAACTTGTAACGCCCTCGATGCGGCTATATCTCCCACGTGTCGAAGCACGACTTAGAGGCATAACCGCATTGAAAGCAATGTCGCAAGTGAGGTAATCTTCACACAACCCATGTAATACATAAGGGAAAGAGATACATAGTTGGCTTACAATCGCCACTTCACACAATTACATGAATAAAGCATTACATCATCCAGATACAATCAAGGTCCGACTACGGAACCAAAATAAAAGAAGAACCCCAAATGCGACAAAGGTCCTCGATCGACCCCAACTGGGCTCCACTACTGATCAACTAAAACGAAACAACACAAAGGGCAAGATCTTCATCGAGCTCCTCCTGAGCTTGGTTGCGTCACCTGCTCGGTAACATAGGCACCTGCAAACTGGTTTTGGAAGTATCTGGTGAGCCACGGGGACTCAGCAATCTCGCACCCGCGAGATCAAGACTATTTAAGCTTATAGGAAGGATGTAGTAATGAGGTGGAGCGGCAGCAAGCGACTAGCATATATGGTGGCTAACATACGCAAATGAGAGCGAGAAGAGAAGGCAAAGCACGGTCGATAAAAGTATGATCAAGAAGGGATCCTATAGCAACCTACGTCAAGCATAACTCCAACACCGTGTTCACTTCCCGGACTCCGCCGGAAAGAGACCATCACGGTTACACACACGGTTGATGTATTTTAATTAAGGTCAACTTCGGGTTTTCTACAGCCGGACGTTAACAAATTCCCATCTGCCCATAACCGCGGGCACGGCTTTCGAAAGTTCAAATCCCTGCAGGGGTGTCCCAACTTAGCCCATGACAAGCTCTCACGGTCAACGAAGGAATAGACCTCCACCCGAGACGTTCCGATCAGACTCGGTATCCCGGTACAACAAGACATTTTGACAGGGTAAAACTAAACCAGCAACACCGCCCGAATGTGCCGACAAATCCCGATAGGAGCTGCACATATCTCTTTCTCAGGGCACACTCAGATGAGACTAGCTACGAGTAAAACCAACCCTCAAGTTTCCCCGAGGTGGCCCCGCAGGCAGCTCAGTTCGGACCAACACTCAGAGGAGCACTGGCCCGGGGGGGTTAGAATAAAGATGACCCTTGAGTCTGCAGAACCCAAGGGAAGGTGGTAGGTTGTTAGTGCAAATGGTAAAACCAATGTTGGGCATTGCTGGAGAAGCTTTACTTAAGGCGAACTGTCAAGGGGTTCCCATTATAGCCCAACCGTGTAAGGAACGCAAAATCCGGGAACATAACACCGATATGACGGAAACTAGGGCGGCAAGAGTGGAACAAAACACCAGGCATAAGGCCGAGCCTTCCACCCTTTACCAAATATATAGATGCATTAATAAAGTAAGATATATTGTGATATCCCAACAAGTAAACATGTTCCAACAAGGAACAACATCTCCATGTTCCAACAAGGAACAAACTTCAATCTTCACCTGCAACTAACAATGCTACAAGAGGGGCTGAGCAAAGCGGTAACATAGCCAATCAACGGTTTGCTAGGACATGGTGGGTTAGAGGTTTGACTTGGCAATTTGGGAGGCTGACAAGCAAATGGTAGGCATCGTAGCATTGGCATAGCAAGAGCGAGCAAACTAGCATAGCAAAGATAGTAGTGATTTCGAGGGTATGATCATCTTGCCTGAAATCCCGCAAGGAAGAAGAACGGATCCAAGAAGAAGACAAACGGTCGTAGACGAACAAATCCTCACAACTCCGGAACGAAACCGAAGCTAACGAGAGAAGCAACCCGGAAAGAAACAAACAACATAGTAAACACACAAGCATAAACATGTCATGATGCACAATCAAGTATGATGCATGTCCGGTTTAATGAGGCATGGCATGGCAAAGTGCACAAACAATCCTACAAATTAAATGGAGCTCAATATGCAACGAGGTGCATGTTGACGGAACACCACATCAATTATTTAGTTCTCTCTTGTTTATGTACCCAACAATATTAAATGTTATTAAACAGGGCAAGCGGGTGAAGCAAAATATAAACTATACCATCTAAACAATTTAAATGGGGCCGGATATAAAAACAACAAATCCGGTAAATCCCCATATGCATTTAGCAATTTAATGCAACAGCAAGTTTAAACATTTTAAATGTTGTTATCATGATGCGGATGAAATAAACAAGTTTTAGGCAATTTTATGAAAATTTTGACATGAAGATGATAAGGAGCATTTGTCGCCATGGCGGAATGAAAAAGGGTGCCACGGCGGCGAAACGAAAAATGGTGCCACGGCAACATATCCGAAAATGATGCCACAGCAACATATCGGTTCCGGTAACTCGATTGAGATACCGATGCAAGAGAGAAGTGTGCGGATGAGCACAACATGCAAGAAGGTGGGGTGATCCCGGATTAGCGGGTTCCCACGGGACGGTGGCATGGCAAACGAGGAAGGAACGCGCACGAAACAAACGGGCACGATGTAAACATATCGTACATCTCATACATGCAAGGGCATCTCACCGCGGTCGTCTCGGGTTATACCTTCGAAGCATTCAAACGGGACGGTTCGTGTTTCGTAGAGGGAAGTAGTCGTACACAGCGGCGGCGGTAGTGGAAGTAGACGTTCGCGTCCACGTTACACGGGTCTTCGGTGACGGTCGTCGTACATGGTTCGGAGTGGTACTTGGCGAGTCCGCGTAGTCGTAGACGGTTCGAAGATGAACTTGACGGGTCCTGACGTCCCGGTACTTGGCGAAAATCAACGATGGTCTCCGGGTGTCTGACTTGACCTGGCCACGACAAAGGCAGCAAGACCAACGGGGTAGCCAGCTCGTCGGGGTCCGATGCAGGGACGGCCAGAACAGGCGGCGATGGGGCTCGCAGCGGAGGTCCAGGAGCCCGACGCGACGGCGAAGGACGACGGCGGGCGACGCAGGGACTCCGGCAGGCGGGACTTGGCGCAGGAGGATGGCCGGGGTGCACGGAGCGGTGACGGAGAGGCGTGGTCGCGGAAGGCCGGGCGCGGGGTCGAGGCAGAGGCGACCGGCGAGGCAGGAGCAGAGCAGGAGAGACGGCGTGGGAGGAAGGTTGGGCGCACGGCGCGGCGACGATCGCCGGAGGCAGGGAAGCGAGGTCGCGACGAGCACGACTCTGGTGGCGTTGGCGCTCCTGCGGGCGTACAAGGCGGCGGCGGCCTCCTGCGGGACGGGTGCTCGAGGAGCTCCTCTCCTCGAGCGCTCGGGCGACGGGGCCTTGGCGAGGAGGAGGCGCACAGGCGCAGGCGACGGAGGTGGTGGTGGCCATGGACGACGGCGAGGAGGGAGACGGCCGCAGGGGACGGAGGGCCGCCGGAGTTGGCCGTCCCGGTGGTGTTGCGGAGGCCGGGCGGCGGATGCAGGCGACGAGGAGGAGGCCGAGGGGACGGGACGAGGGCGTGGCGCTGGTCGCGCGAGGGAGAAAGAAGGGCGAGGTGGATCGGGCGCAGGGAGCTCGATGCGAGCGAGTGCGAGCGAGTGGCGGCGCAGGAGGATGGAGGGAGAGGTCGGGCTAGGGTTAGGAAAGGTGGGGCGGCTGGGCTGCTGGGATTTAGTGGGCCGGCCTGGTTAGACAGGCCCAAGAGGCCGGCTGGGCTTCTCTTCTCTCCCTCCTATTCTTTTCCATTTACAAAAAAACAGAAAAGAGAAAGAAGAGAAAGAGAAGGTAGGGGTGGAATCTGGGCATGGGGATAGTTTTCACGGACTCATAAAAATATGAGGAATTTAAATAAAATGGCAAGAGGATTTTTGGAGAACAATAGATTTGCACATGTTGAATTTAATGCAACATGTTTGAATTTTGAAACCCACTCGAAAGGACTCTAAATGGGCTGAGATTATAGGAGGTGACCCTACACAATATATGTGATTTATGGGCAGATTTTGGACATTTATGGGTAAAGTAAAATTGCAACTCAATTTTACTAAAAGGCCCCAAAGGAAGAAAAGAAGTTGAGTAGGATAAAAGGAAATTTGAAGAACGGTGCATATGTGTTTGTGGGTGATTCCAAGCCAATGGAATGGTTTAATATAGCTCCTTAAATATCGGGAGGGTATGTTATAAAGAGAAGTCATCCTTCCCTCGATTTAAATAGATCAAAAGATCTATGCAATTTATTTAGTTGAGTTTTTTTTTAAAAAAAATGACATGATGGCATGATGCAATGCAAATGATGCAGAGATGAATGCACGAACAAAACAAAATCACACAACGAAACTCGGAGTAGCTGGAAGTCTTCTGGAGCGTCGGTCTCGGGGCGTTACACGGCTGCAAGCTGGTGTTGCTTCTCTAGTAGTCTAATCAATTTCCTCGTGATCTTGTCCATGTAAAAAACCTTTTTCTCCTTGTCCCACTTGTAGCGGGCCGTGATGAAGTCACGCTCCAAGGGGTTGGTGAACTTCGCGAAGGGGTCTGGGAGACCCGCGGCTTCACGTTCCGCGTCCTCCTTATCCCATATGGGCCTTTTACCGAGGTAGGCATGGCTTTCGAGGCGATGCTTCCCTGTGTTCCTTTGCTGAAGGCTCTTGAATTTCGCAGCCTTAGCCTTGGCTGCCTCGGTAGCGCAAGTGTCCTTGAACTTTCCGAACTCCTCTTTCGTAAGTGTCGGATTTTCCTCCAGAATCTTGGACAGGGGTTCATCAGCCTCAATAGCTCGTTTCACCCTCCCTTTCCAGGAGGCCAAATCATTGCTGAACATGCCCATGGCTTGATTGTTAAACTTTTTCATCTTCGGATCATCCCACGATTGTTCTATGTTATCATCCCGGTCGGGGAACTTGAATCTCTTGTGCAACTTCGTTAGGAGCAACTGCGTCAAATGTTCTTTACTCCTTAAGTCATCACCGTTGATGCTCGCGCATTCCCATAGGATGCATCCTACTTTCCCATAGCACTTGCGAGGTTCTTCCGGCTCTAACGGCTCAAACTTGCCAGGTGCCATCTTTGTGATCACAAGTCGTCCAATCCCTAGTTTGCTAGGTTTTCGTATCCTCTGCTTCTTATGCTTCCTCTTTTCGGTAGCGGCATCGGGGCTGGTACCTTCCCCGCCGGTACCTTCCCCGCCGGTACCTTCCCTGCCGATACCTTCCCCACCAGTCTCGGTGCCGCCATCGGTGCCGGCGCCGTCGGTGTCGATGTCGACGTCAGTACCATCATCGAGGCCGACCTGCAAACCTTGCTTAGCAGTCAAATAGTCGAGGTACTCTTGTTCACCCTCATAGTCCATCTCGTCTGCATCTTGGTCAGAAGGCCCAGTTTCTTTGTTGTTCGACATGTTTCCTATAATTAAGTGTCCTCATTTATTTCTAAAAGTATGAATAAATGAGAAATGACATAAAAATAAATCTATGTGCCAGCACTCGATATGCCAACTATGTAGCACAAATCATGCCTTTATTCACGGGAAATTTCGGCATGACCTTTGCTAAAAAATGGACATATCGAGCGCCTGAAATTCACCGGAAGGGAAATGAATCAACATTCCGGCATAACATAGGCCACTCGGATCATTTTCCAAACATGGCATGTCCAAAACATGACATATGCACATATCACATGTCCAGTTCAAATTTGCATATAAATTCAGCTAATTTTGAAACCTAGCTAAATTCATAACTAAATAGATAACCTAATTAACATACTGCCCTAACTAAAACCTAAGTAAATTAACCGAAGAACCCTAGCAGAGAGAGGGGGGTTTACAGAGGGTGCAGGGGCGAGGAGGCAGGCCCGACGACGGCCGGGAGGGGAGAGGAGGGAGGCGAGGGACGACGGGTCGGGGGCGAGCGCCGGGGTCGGGGTCGGGGCGAGGGCCGGATCAGGGGCGAGCATTGGGGTCGGGGGTGAGCGCCGGCGCCGGAGTCGGGCGAGCGCCGGGGCCGGGTCGAGCGCGGCGGTGCGACGGGGGAAGAGAGAGTGGGGGTTTGGGGGGAAAGGCGGGATGAAGCAGGGCGAGTGAGAATTTTGGGTTAAGTGGACGTAGCAATAGCGCATTTGGACAAAACGGGATGCTACTACCTTCAGTAGTTGTAGCGCTTTATACGAAATGTGCTACTACTAACTTCAGTAGTTGTAAGGGTTTAGACAAAATGCGCTGCTACTACCTTCGCTACTGCCAGTTTCCCTTTTTTCTTTTCCTTTATTTTATCCCACTTTTATTTCCCGAGGGAAGTGAACGAAGGGAGGGCGATATATATTGCATCATTTGACGGTTAAATATGTATGCAAAATAGGAACATATATATTACATCATTGGACCCATGCATAATAATGGCTAAGTGTGTATACAAAATAGGAACATATATATATATATATATATATATTACATCATTTGACCGATAACATACGGTTCCTCAGTGCTGACGTTTTTGTTTTTGAGTCAGCTTCTTTCCCTTCTTGTCCGTCGAAGAATAATTGAGCCCCTCATTGTGACTTTGCCTTTTCCATGGAGTATGATTTTTCTTAGGTAATGTAGTATTGATTCTCCTTTTGACGTATACTTCATCATCATCGTCATCTTCCCTCATTGGGTTGCCGTACTGATCATAGTCTTCCTCGTTGGTGACTCCATCCATTCCAATGATGTTCCTTTTGCCTCTCCTCACGGCAACACGGCTGGGATTGCGCGGGTCAGTTATGAAGAAGCATTGTGTCACGTGCTTAGCATGTACCCATGGCTCGTTTTTTGCGATAGCGTTCACGGTAGCGCTCTTGGCGTTGGGTATAGTCATGGTAGTGAAAATCCGGCTTTCTCTTTCGACATTCTTAGCCCATCTGACACGGAACATCGTCGTGTTGTGCAGTCCAGAGTAGTCAAGCTCCCAGATCTCCTCGACCCTTCCATAAAATCGTTTAGTTGCACTATTGTCGCTGCCGGTCATGCATTCCATCGTCACCCCTGAGTTCTGATCATCAATGTCCATATCTTTGGCCTCCGTGTAGAACGTGTATCCGTTGATATCATATGCCTGATAGGTTACGAGGTTGGGCGAGGGGCCATGTGCTAAGGCGTATATGAGCAATCTGTCCTTAGAGCCCTCCTCCGGGGGATTAGCAATAATATGCTCTTTGAACCAATGCAGGAAAGTGGAGTTGTGCTCTCTAATAACTTTGGCGTCCGTCCTGCATACCCCCCGGTCACGATACTTCTTTGCAATAATTTATTTGTGCAGTGCCACGAAAAGATCTACCTCGTCTAGGTGTTGTAGCACTACCAAGTTTGCTCTGTCAAAGTCGCTACATCGATCTGAGTATGCCACGTGCAGTTCCCTGCGACCGTTGCAGTGACCATCTCCTTCGAGCCTCCCATCGTGCTTGTTAACTGGCAAACCAACGCTAACACCAGGTGGCTGGTCTACGCCATATAGAAAATTCTCACAGAAAGAGATGCACTCTTGTGCCAAATAGCCGTGGACGATGCTTCCATCCGGACGGGACATGTTACGAACGAATCCTTTGATGATCCCATTCATCCTCTCAAACGGCATCATGTTGTGCAGGAATGACGGCCCCAGGTCTATTTTGTCATACACAATATGGACACACAGATGCACCATCACGTCAAAGAACGCGGGCGATAAGTACATCTCAAGCTCATTCAGTATCACAACGATCTCTTCCTGTAGCCTTTGGAGCTGCTTCACACTGATCGACTTTTGAGAGATGACGTTGAAAAAGTTGCAGAGACCAATAAGCGTGTCACGGACGTGCTTGTCCATTATCCCTCTATGGGCAACAGGTAGTATCTGCGTCATCATCACATGACAGTCATGAGACTTCATCCCGCTGAACCTTTTCTTGTCCGTGTCTAGATATCTGCTTATCTTGCCACAGTAATCGGAACTAACTTTGACTCCAGTAAGGCACTTAAAGAAGGCATTGATCTCAGCCTGACTTAAGGTGAAGCAAGAAGGGGGGCAATAATCCTCTTTCTTTATTTTCTTGCCCTTCTTCTCCCGTGCCTCTGTCTCCGTCTCTGTCTCGTTTGACATTTTATGGGGCGGCATGTGCAGATCTTCCCTGATTTTCAAATCTTGCAAGTCTTTTCTTGCCTTCGGCCCATCCTTGGTCTTATCCGGCATGTTCATCAGTGTTGCGAGCAAGCTCTCAAGGACATTCTTACAGATATGCATTTGATCAAGGCAATGAGGTGTATCGAGTTTGTGCCAGTACTCCAAGTCCCAGAACACAGACCTCGTCTTCCATACCTTCAGCAGCGGCTCCGGCGCCTTTCTCATCGTCTTTACTGGCGCAGGGCACTCCTTCCAGTTTTTCAACAGCTCATCGATTTCGGCACCGCTCCACTTACGTGGAGGTCCTCGATGCTCAGCGTGACCATTGAATATATCTCCAGGGTTTCTCCACGGGTCGTCCTGTTCAAGCCATCTTCGATGCCCCATGTACACGATTTTCCCAGACCCACCATCTTTCCTTGACGTTAGCTGCTGAGATGTCGTATCATCCATGCACCGCGTGCATCCGCAATATCCATGGCACACCTGGCCTACCACATATTCGTAACCGAGATAGTCCTGCACTGTCGTGATCAGCGCGGCTCTCATGTTGAAATACTCGCCTTTGCTGGCATCCCATGTCTTGGCCGGTGTTTTCCATAACGTGTCTAACTCCTCTTGAAGTAGCCCCAGATACAAATTAATATTATTTCCTGGTTGTTTTGGCCCTTGAATAAGCATGCTCATGTGAATGTACTTCGATTTCATGCACAACCAGGGGGGAGGTTGTACATCCATACAAACATGGGCCATGTGCTATGGTTGGTGTTCTGTTTGCCAAACAGATTCATGCCATCGGTACACGCGCCGAGCACGATGTTCCTTGCATCACATTCAAAATACCGATAGAAGCTGTTCAACGCTCTCCACTGGCTTCCATCCTTCACGTGTCTTAGCTTCGGATCATCTCCATCGTCGGGCTTCTTCCTCTCCACGTGCCAGCACATTAGCTTTGCTTCCTTGGTATCTACAAAATACCTCTGGAGACGGGGAGTGATCGGTAAGTACCATACAAATTTCTGGGGACATTTCTTCTTGGCCTTCTTGTATCGAGAAGCATTGCACACTGGACAACTTGTTTTTTCCGCGTGCTCCTTCCGATAAATTATGCAATCGTTGATGCATGCATGGTATCTAACGTGTGGCAGATCAAGAGGGCACACGATCTTCTTGGCCTCATCAACACTAGTAGGACATAGATTACCCACGGGAAGAACATCCTTTAGGTACTTGAGATGCTCATCGAGGCTAGTGTCGGTCCATTTGTTTTTAGCCTTCGTCTTCAGGAGTTGGAGCATGAAACTCAAGCGGGTCACCTCAAGATTGCAACCATCATACAATGGAGTGTTCGAGTCTACCACCAGTTGCTCCAGCTTAGCCTCCTCTCTAGAAGCAGCTCTCTTAGTACTCGTCTCCTTGCGAAGCAATGCTTGAACATGAGGGTCCCGCACGATTGAACTTAGTACCGACAAACTCTGCTGCGTGGAGTCCATGTCGTTCTCTCCGCCGCCATGTCCAGCCCCTTCTACTCCGCCATGTCCGGCCCCTTCTCCGCCGCCATGTCCGGCCTCTTCCCCGCCGCCATTATCGATCATCTCTTCGTCTTGCCGTGTGTCATCATTGCCTGCCTCGTCGGCATCCTCAACATCGTCATCCTTATCTTCAGTTATCCACCGAGTATTGCCATCCATAAAACCAGTCATGAGCAGGTGCGCTTCGACACGACCATCGTCATAGGAGTCGAGCCAAACTATTCATTTGCATTTTCGACACGGACATAAAACCTCTGTCAGGTTATTTTCTTTCATGTCCTGCACCGCCGACCGCAACCACCTGTCCACCATCGTTCCACTGACCATCATGAACGTCTACACAGTAATAATAAAACAAATTGATTATAAAAATGTGTGCATGCATCAAAGTCATACAAAAATTCGGCATGACCTTCCCTAAAAATAGGACATATATGGATCTAGAGTTTGCCCGGAATTCGCCGAAACAGAAATAAATCGACATTTCGGCAAAACATAGGCAACTCAAAAGCACAATTTGGCGTCAACTCATGCCACATACACAATTTCCACAAACATATCACCATTGTTGAGGAAATCGTTAACTGGTAGCTGCTCGGTTGGCTGGCGAGTAGGGGATTAATCGGCTAATCGGCAAGTTAACCGGCCATTTAATCAACTAATCGGATGATTTATCGATTTATCGGCTACTCGGTGACCCTACGAGTAGGGATTAATCGGCAAGTTAACTGGTTAATCAGATGAATTCTTGAACAGGGCATATCACACACACATAAACATATTTCCATTTTGCAAAAACATGAAATTTTCATCACCTCTATCTCGAGATCGAGCACGGTGATGAGATGATGATGTAGGGAGACCAAAAGTTCCCAAAGCTCTTCTTGACAAAGATAGATCTAGTTAGGGGGCAAATAGGTCACTTAACGAAATGCTACATCTACCTAGCTACCTAATTTGGGAGGAGACAACTTCAACTAGTGGAGGGGGAAGGAAAAAGAGAAAGGAGATGCATTAATGGAGATGGTGTAGTTAGGTAGGAGTAATGAAGAGAGAGAAAGGTAGGTAGAAGAGGGAGAGTAATGGGTGAGAAGTGTTGAGGAAGAAGAAGAGTGAGAGTGGGAGGATGTGGGAGGTAGGGGAAAGGGAAGAGAGGAGGGGGAGGGGAGGGGACGGGTGGGGAAAGGTGGTGGGTTGGTGCGGATTAGCAGTAGCGCGGGACGTAAAACGCGCTGCTGATATGAAAGTAGCAGCAACCTGTTTTTGGCAGAAGCGCTACTGCTAACCAGGACAAAAAGTGTGTCACATTTGAAAATTAGCAGCAGCGACCTCAAAAAAAGCGCGCTACTAATAAATCCATAGCAGTAGCGCGGCTCTCGGGACCGCGCTGCTACGAAATGGAGTTTGGGCGGCACTGTCGGTCGATATTTGTAGCAGCGCGAGTAACACAAAGCGTGCTACTGCTAAACGCTTGTCAGTAGGGAGTTTTACACACCCGCGCTACTGCTAATTAGCAGCAGCGCTCCTTTTTGAGCCGCGCTGCTGCTAAGATTCTGTGTATAGGCTTTTCCCTAGTAGTGCGTGTATCCGTTGATATCGTATTCTTGGTAAGTCGCGAGTTTGGTCGAGGGGCCATGTGCTAAGGCCTATATGAGCGTTCCGTTTGGACAACCCTCTTCCAGGGGATTAGCCAGAACTCGCTCTTTGAAACAACACACGAAAGTGGAGTTGTGCTCCCTAATAACTTCAACGTCCGTCCTGTGCACCCCACGATGACGGTACTTCTTTGCAATGGTCTCTTTGTGCAGTGTCACGAAATCTTCTAGCACATCTAGGTGTTGTAGCACTACTAAGTTTGCCCTATCAAGGTCGTTTTGTCGGCCCGAGCGTAAACACATTCACATCCCTATGACCGTTGGTGTGACCTTCGCCTTCAAGCCTTCCACAGTGCTTGTTGATGGGCAAACCAACAACAGGGTCTCCGGTGCCTACTAGATAACTCTCATAGAAAGAGATAGACTCTTTGGTCAGATATCCCTGGGCTATGCTTCCATCTGGACGGGACATGTTATGGACGAATCCTTTGATGACCACATTCATCCTCTCGAACGGCATCATGCTATGTAGGAATGTTGGCCCTAGGTCGATTATGTCGTCCACGATGTGGACACATAGATGCACCATGACATCAGATAATGCGGGTGGGAAGTACATCTCTAGCTCATTCAGTATGACAACGATCTCTTCCTGTAGCCTATGGAGTTGCTTCATACTGATCTACTTTCGAGAGATAGCATCAAAAAAGTGGCATAGGTCAGTAAGCGTCTCACGTACATGTGTGTCCATAATCCCTCTAAGTACAACCGGGAGTAACTGCGTCATCATCACATGTCAGTCGTGAGACTTCATCCCACTGAACCTTTTTTTCTTAGTGTCCAGATATCTGCTTATCTTCCCATAGTATCCGGAACTAACTTTGATTCCGGCAAGGCACTTGAACAATTGATTGATCTCCTTCGTATCTAAGGTGAAGCAAGAGGGGGGGCAATATTGTTCTACCTTCTTGTTTAATTTTTGCCCCTATCTTCTGTCTTCGTGTCCGTCTCGGTCTCCTCTAACGACCTTTTACCGGGCATTTGGAGATCTTTCCTGATATTCAAAAAATTTCCAAGTCTTTTCTTGCCTTCGGCGCATCCTTGGTCCTCTCCGGCATGTTCATCATTGTTCCAAGCAAACTCTCAAAGGATGTTTTTTGTGATATGCATTTGATCAAGGCTATGAGGCATGTCGAGTATGGGCCAGTATTCCAAGTCCCGAAAAATAGATCTCGTCTTCCATACCTTCAGCAGGGGTGACGGAGTCCTGGATTAGGTGGTGTCCGGATAGCCGAACTATCACATTTGGCCAGACTCCTGGACTATGAAGATACAAGATTGAAGACTTCGTCCCATGTCCGTATGTGACTTTCCTTGGCGTGGAAGGCAAGCTTGGTGATACGAATATGTAGATCTCCTACCATTGTAACCGACTCTGTGTAACCCTAACCCTCTTCGGTGCCTATATAAACTGGAGGGTTTTAGTCCGTAGGATGAACAACAATCATACCATAGGCTAGCTTCTAGGGTTTAGCCTCTCTGATCTTGTGGTAGATCTACTCTTGTACTACCCATATCATCAATATTAATCAAGCAGGAGTAGGGTTTTACCTCCATCGAGAGGGCCCGAACCTGGGTAAAAAACATCGTGTCCCTTGTCTCATGTTACCATCCGCCTAGACGCACAGTTTAGGACCCCCTACCCGAGATCCGCCGGTTTTGACACCGACATTGGTGCTTTCATTGAGAGTTCCTCTGTGTCGTCATCTTTAGGCCCGATGGCTCCTCCGATCATCAAGAACGATGCGGTCCAGGGTGAGACTTTTCTCCTCGGACAGATCTTCATATTCGGCGGCTTTGCACTATGGGCCAATTTGCTTGGCCATCTCGAGCAGATCGAAAGCTACGCCCCTGGCCATCAGGTCAGATTTGGAAGTTTGAACTATATGGCTGACGTCCGCGAAGACTTGATCTTCGACAGGTTCGAGCCACAGCCAAGCGCGCCGCACTGTCACGATGGGCATGATCTAGCTCTGCCGCCGGACACTGCCCTGGAGGCCACACCAGTGTCTGCTCTGACCCTTAGCTCGGAGCCGACTGTGCTGATCGAGGACAGATGGCTGGACACCGCCTCGGGGGCTGCTATCTCTACGGCGATCGAGCCGAACACCAACCCTGTCCTTTGCGAAGCTCGTGACTCCAAGGTGCCGGACTCCTCGCCAGACTCCGAACCTTCCGCGCCCCTGCCAATCAAATCCGATTGGGCGCCGATCATGGAGTTCACTGCCGCGGACATCTTTCAGCACTCTCCCTTTGGTGACATCCTGAATTCGCTAAAGTCTCTCTCTTTATTAGGAGAGCCCTGGCCGTATTATGGTCAGGAAGGTTGGGATGCGGACAACGAAGAAATTCAAAGCCCACCCACCACCCACTTCGTAGCCATTGTCGATGATTTAACAGACATGCTCGACTTCGACTCTGAAGACATCGACGGTATGGACGACGATGTAGGAGACGACCAAGAACCAGCGCCCACAGGACACTGGAAGGCCACCTCATCATACAACATATACAAGGTGTACACCCCAAAAGATGGGAATGGCGATGGAACAACGGAGGATGACCCCTCCAAGAAACAGCCTAAGCGTCGGCGTCAGCAGCGCCACTCTAAATCCCGCCACAACAAAAATGGCGATTCCGGCACGGGAGACAATAACACCCCGGACAGTGCCGAAGACAACACCCTCCAGCAGGATTTAGCGCAGGAGGATGGAGAAGCCAGCCCTCATTAGAGAGCGGCAGACAAAGAGGTAGAGGACGATAATTACATGCCTCCCTCCAAAGACGAGGCAAGCCTCGACGACGAAGAATTTGTCGTGCCTGAGGATCCCGTCGAACAGGAGCGTTTCAAACGCAGGCTTACGGCCATGGCAAGCAGCCTCAAGAAAAAGCAGCAACAGCTTAGAGCTGACCAAGACTTGCTAGCTGACAGATGGACTGAAGTCCTTGCGGCCGAAGAGTATGAACTCGAACGCCCCTCCAAGAGCTACCCAAAACGCAGGCTGCTACCCCGATTAGAGGAGGAAGCACCCAAACCTACATCACCAGCGCATGATGCGGCCGACCGGCCACCTCGTGGCCGCGACAGAGAGGCCTCTCGGCCCTCCACTCAAGCCGCTCCTCGGCATCGCTTAAAAAGTACCAAGGCACGGGGCATTGCGCCAGACCTGCGAGATATATTGGAGGACAAGGCAAGGCAAACAAGATCGATCTACGGATCGTGTGGGCGCCTCACTACAAATGACAATAACCATCATGCCGGATATAGCAAATCTGGCCGAGCCGAACACAGCAGACAAAGCTCATTTGAGCTACGTCGTGATATAGCCCAGTACAGGGGCACCGCACACCCACTATGCTTCACAGATGAAGTAATGGATCATCAAATCCTCGAGGGTTTCAAACCCGTAAACATCGAATCATACGATGGCACAACAGATCCTACGGTATGGATCGAGGACTACCTCCTTCATATCCACATGGCCCACGGTGATGATCTACACGCCATCAAATACCTCCCACTCAAGCTTAAAGGAACAGCTCGGCATTGGCTTAATAGCTTGCCAGCAGAGTCAATTGGTTGTTGGAAAGACCTGGAAGCCGCATTCCTTGACAACTTCCGGGGCACCTATGTGCGACCACCAGACGTCGATGACCTAAGCCACATAATTCAGCAGCCAGAGGAATCGGCCAGACAATTCTGGACACGGTTCCTAACCAAGAAAAATCAAATTGTCGACTGTCCGGATGCAGAGGCCCTTGCAGCCTTCAAACATAACATCCGCGACGAGTGGCTTGCCCGGCACCTAGAACAGGAAAAGCCGAAATCCATGGCAGCCCTCACAACACTCATGACCCGCTTTTGCGCGGGAGAGGACAGCTGGCTAGCTCGTAGTAACAACATGACCAAGAGCCCTGGTAATTCGGATACCAAGGACAACAACGGCAGGTCGCGTTGCAACAAGCACAAGCGCCGCATTAATGGTGATAATGCTGAAGATACGGCAGTCAATGTCGGATTCAGAGGCTCTAAACCCGGTCAGCGGAAAAGGCCATTCAAAAGAAATACTTCGGGCCCATCCAACTTGGACCGAATACTCGACCGCTCATGCCAGATACACGGCACCCCCGAAAAACGAGCCAACCACACCAACAGGGATTGTTGGGTGTTCAAGCAGGCAGGCAAGTTAAATGCCAAAAACAATGACAAGGGGCTGCATAGCGACGACGAGGAGGAGCCCCGACCACCGAACAATAGAGGACAGAAGTGCTTGCCCCTACAAGTGCGGACGGTGAACATGATATACGCAACCCACATACCCAAAAGGGAGCGGAAGCATGCACTAAGGGACGTATATGCGATGGAGCCAGTCACCCCAAAGTTCAATCCGTGGTCCTCCTGCCCGATCACCTTTGATCGAAGAGACCACCCCACTAGCATCCACCATGGAGGATTCGCCGCATTGGTTCTAGACCCAATCGTGAATGGATTTCACCTCACTAGAGTCCTGATGGACGGCGGCAGCAGCCTGAACCTGCTTTATCAGGATATAGTGCGCAAAATGGGCATAGACCCCTCAAGGATTAAACCCACAAAGATGACCTTTAAAGGCGTCATACCATATGTAGAGGCCAACTGTACAGGCTCAGTTACACTTGAAGTGGTCTTCAGATCCCCGGATAACTTCCGAAGCGAGGAGTTAATCTTCGACATAGTCCCGTTCCACAGCGGCTATCATGCACTGCTCGGACGAACCGCATTTGCAAAATTCAATGCGGTGCCGCACTATGCATACCTCAAGCTCAAGATGCCAGGCCCTCGAGGAGTCATTACGGTAAACGGAAACACCGAATGCTCTCTCCGAACGGTGGAGCATCCGGCGGCCCTCGCGGCGGAAGTACAAAGCAGCCTCTCAAGGCAATCCTCAAGTCCGGCTATTAAATGTCTGGACACCGTCAAGCGCGCCCGGAGTAACCTACAACAAGACCGCCTGGCATGTCCCGAGCACGCGTAGCAATGCGGCTGCAACCCCGGCCCTCGCGAAATTGCGAAACCAGTACTACGCGTACATAATTACGCTGTGGAAATACCATGGGCATAGGGGGAGGGGCACGACCACGGCAGGCCCAGAATGCGGCTCAACCGCACCAGGGGCTGCCGATTGTGTCATTCTTTTTTCTCTTACTTTCAGGACTCCTTTCTCAAGAAGCCCTGTCCGGCAGTAGAATCGCCGAACACACGATGCAACAGCCAGGGAAGCAGAAAGCTACGTCGAGTGTCTAGGTGGTCTCTATAACGAGCAGTATACTTGTTTCACATATCATCCCGCAGCTCGTCCCTGGAGGGGGACATGTCAAATAGCCCCGTCCATTGCTTATCGCACTATTTGTATCGTTCTGCTTTTACCGCGGCCTTTTTAAATAAACAATACATAGCTTCTGCCTATTATTGCATTCCTTTTTTTATCTATATATGTTAACTTATGACATGTTGCACCCGTACACTTTGGTACGGCCAAATACACCAGGGGCTTAAGTACCCCAAAATATGGTGTGATAAGTCCGAACACTTTCACAAGTTCGGCACCCCGAACTTATAGCATTATATGCATCGGCTCCGAATCATGTCTTGGGTCAATAGTTGGGTTTGCCTGGCTCCCATGTTTTGGTACCTTACGTTCCGTTATATCGACTAAGGTAGCGCTGGGAGAACCACTGCGATTGTGCCCCGGTTGAGCTGGGTTAAGCACCTCAGTGGAGAAAGCTAAAACTGACCGTCATGATAGGGCGAGAGCCGGGCGCTGTTCGAGAGGTTTTCGAGTCCCTAAAGACTTATGCCGCTTAGAGCGAGGAGTCGGCTTTGTCCGGCCCAGGCGTGGATAGCGCCCCGAACTCGGTCTTCCGAATACCAGGGGCTTCGCCGAAATTTAAAATTATAGAATTCTATGGCTAAGTGAGAGTGTTCAAGCATTATAGTCTGGTTGCCTCGTTCGTTGTGTTGAGCGCCTCCCTCGAAGGACCCAAGAATGGGAAAAAGAGCACTCAAGTTTATCCCGAACACCCCAGCACTCGTGGCATGGGGGCAGAAGCCGACGACTCGCCATCTCTCAAATTTAATAAACGGCCACACAGAAGGTAATATTTTAAATTCACAAGCGCTGCTTAGCGCATATGAACAAGTTTTCAGCGTACAGGATAACAAATGCGAGTTTACTCAAAAATTACATCTTTGGAGCATTCACCCGCTATAAGGCGGGCACCCTTCAGGACGCCCTCATAATACATCTCGGGCTTGCGATACTCCTTGCCTGGCGGTGGTCCGTCTGTCACAAGCTTCTCAGCATCCATCTTGCCCCAGTGCACTTTAGCACGGGCAAGGGCCCTACGGGCACCTTCGATGCAGACGGAGTGCTTGACGACTTCAAATCATGGACAAGCGTCCACCAGCCGCCTCACCAGCCCGAAGTAGCTCCCAGGCATGGCTTCCTTAGGCCACAGCCGAACTATGAGGCCCTTCATGGCCTGTTCGGCCACCTTATGGAGCTCGACCAGCTGCTTCAGCTGGTCGCTCAAGGGCACTGGGTGACCGGCCTCAGCATACTGAGACCAGAACACCTTCTCCGTCGAACTCCCCTCCTCGGCTCGGTAGAACACGGCAGCATCGGACACACTGCGGAGCAGATCTGCGAATGCTCCTGGAGAGCTCCGGATTCTGGTAAGTAACAGATAATTCACTTTCACATGCTTGCTTTGCATAAAGAATGCCTTACCCGCCGCTATATTCTTCAATGCCTCAATTTCCTGGAGGGCTTTTTGGGCTTCGGCCTTAGCGGCCTTGGCACTCTCAAGGGCCGAGGCAAGCTCGAACTCTCAAGTCTTTGAGTCACGCTCCAAACTCTCGTGTTTTTCCACGAGAGCCTGGAGCTCTTGCCACACCTCCGCCACCCGCGCCTCCTGCTTCTCTCGCTCGGTACGCTCCACGGCCGCATTACTTTCGGCCTTGGACACCACTTCCTTCAGGGTCGCCACCTTGTTCATGGCCCCTGCAATACTCATGTTATTCCTGTCATTTTTGGCAAACACATCTTTTATATACTTCCATAAGGTATTACTTACCTTCCCTGTCCTCGAGCTGCTTTTTGGCAAGGCCGAGCTCGTTCTCGGAACGCTCGAGGCTCTGCTTCAATGCATTGACCTCCGCAGTCAGTGCGGCCTAGGTCAGCAGCGCAGCCTGCATTCCCATATTGACATACCTATGTTAGACTCCTGCGTACATCTTTTAGATCCTCAGTTCGTCTTTTCTTTTCGAACACCAAACTGAGCATCAGCGGCAACTGTCTATGTGGTAACATTTTTACATATCTTAAATACTTACCTCAAAGCCTGTTAGAAGGCTGGCACAGGCTTCAGTCAGCCCACTTTTGGTGGACTGAACTTTCTGGATCACCACACTCATAACAGTGTGGTGCTCCTCGTTGATGGAGGCGCCGTTAAGCGCCTCCAGCAAATTATCCGGTGCCTTCGGTTGGTTGGAGGTCACCGGTGTCGCAGTCTTGCCCTTCTTACGAAGGGGCCGCCTGTCGGACTCCGGAACCACTAAAGGTTCGGGTGCGGAGTCCGGCCCAGGGCCGGACTTAGAGCCCTTTGGGGTTTTATCCCCCTTGTGCCTGGAGTCCGGGAGGTTGCCTTGCGGTGCCTCCTGGACCACCTCCTCCTAGCTGGGCCCCTTTTGGGACGCCACCTCGGCGTCATCCGCAGCGCGAGGAGAGGAGGCAGCCGGAAGTGAGGTGCTATTCACGTCCGATGAATCCAGGGAGCTGCTCGTCGAAGCGTCGAGCCCGTCCTTGGGCGGGCTGCAGGGTTATATTCGGCGTTAGGAGATTCTGTGCGACAAATGAAATGCCATGAGTTATTCTGGTATCTGGACACTTACGACTTCGCCAATGGCTTAGCCCTCGGTGGCCACTCCTCCTCGCCGTCGTCGGCGTTGGTGGAGTAGTCCGGAGGGAGGGTCCTTCCCTTCTTGGACCCTCCAGCCTCCCCAGTTGGGACGGCCTTCCTTTTCTTCTCTCCCCCCGCTGGGGGAGAGGCCTCTTTTTCCTCCTCCTCATCTTCGCGGGAGGAGTCCGCCTCGGAGTCATCGGACGATGAGTCCGACAACACCTGGCGCCGGGAGCTCCTTCAAGTTCCCGTGGCCTTCTTCTTGGCCTTCTTCTCCAGCACCACGTGAGGTGCCGGAACCAGCAACCCCGTCAATCGGGCATCCGCTGGGTCTTCTAGCAAGGGAGCCGGACAGTCAATCTGCCCGGACGTCTTCTGCCAGTCTTGTCAAAGGCAAGGGAGTTTAGATCCCGCATAGAGTCAAACTATGAAAAACAAGAGTCCCGTAAAGGGTAAAGTAGCTTACCTCGCTGGCTTGACACTGCAAGCTGAATCCGCAATCTTCGGTAGCGGATGCGGGAGCCTTGGCGCCCTTGAACAGCACCTTCCAGGCATCTTCGTACATAGTGTCGAAGAGCCTGCTCAAGGTTTGGTGCTGTGCCAGATCAAACTCCCACAAGCTGAAGGCCCTTTGTTGGCATGGGAGGATCCGGTGGATGAGCATGACCTGGACTATGTTGACAAGCTTGATCTTCTTGTTCACCAGGGTTTGGACGCAGGTTTGAAGTCCAGTCAGCTCTTCCGAATTACCCCATGTCAAGCCCATCTCTTTCCAGGAGGTGATCCGTGTAGGGAAGCCAGATCGGGATTCGGGGGCCGCTGCCCATTTAGGGTCGCGCGGCTCGGTGATGTAGAACCACCCCGATTACCACCCCTTTATGGTTTCCACGAAGGAGCCCTCGAGCCATAGGACGTTGGCCATCTTGCCCACCATGGCACCTCCACACTCTGCTTGGCAGCCTCCCACTACCTTCGGCTTGACATTGAAGGTCTTCAGCCATAAGCCGAAGTGGGGCTGGATGCAGAGGAAGGCCTCACACACGACGATGAACACCGAGATGTTGAGGATGAAATTCGGGGCCAGATCGTGGAAATCCAGGCTGTAGTAGAACATGAGCCCCCGGACAAATGGGTGAAGTGGAAAACCTAGTCCGCAGAGGAAGTGGGTGAGGAACACCACCCTCTCATGGGGCTTGGGGGTGGGGATGAGCTGCCCCTTGTTGGGGAGCCGATGCGCGATGTCGTTGGACAAGTATTCGGCCTTCCGCAGCTTTTTGATGTGCCCCTCCATGACGGAGGAGGCCATCCACTTGCCTCCCGCTCCGGACATGGCTGGAGAAGGTTGAGCTGGGATGTGCGGACTTGGGCGCTGGAGCTCGAGTGCGTGGAAATGGATGAGGAAAGGAGGAAGAAGGCATAGGTAAAAAGGTGGATCCTTATCCCCTTATATGGGTGGATGAAGCTATGCGTCCCCACCAGCCCAGTAAAACTCGCTTATCTCCCAAGCGTCGTAATCAACGGCGCGGTTGGGTTACCCACGCCCGTATTGATGAGAATCCCGGAATAAGGGGACACAATCTCTGCTTTGACAAGACGTGCCAAGGAAACCGCCTCGCTAAACGCGCTGAGGTGGGACAGTAAAAACAATTCGAATAAAGGCTTGGCCATGGTGTGATGTCACGCCACGGAATACGTCAGCAGATTGAATTTGTGTAAATATTATTCTCTCTACGGTGGCATCTGGAACTTACTTTGCAGAGTCGGACACTATCCTTGTGTTCAAAATCTTCTATGAATTATTCGGAGGAGGAACCCGCCTTGCAATGCCGAAGACAATCTACGCGTCGAACTCGTCGTCATTGAAGCCTGGTTCAGGGGCTACTGAGGGAGTCCTGGATTAGGGGGTGTCCGGATAGCCGAACTATCACCTTTGGCCGGACTCCTGGACTATGAAGATACAAGATTGAAGACTTCGTCCCGTGTCCGGATGTGACTTTCCTTGGCGTGGAAGGCAAGCTTGGCGATACAGATATGTAGATCTCCTACCATTGTAACCGACTCTGTGTAACCCTAACCCTCTTTGGTGCCTATATAAACTGGAGGGTTTTAGTCCGTAGGACGAACAACAATCATACCATAGGCTAGCTTCTAGGGTTTAGCCTCTCTGATCTCGTGGTAGATCTACTCTTGTACTACCCATATCATCAATATTAATCAAGCAGTAGTAGGGTTTTACCTCCATCGAGAGGGCTCGAACCTGGGTAAAAACATCGTGTCCCTTGTCTCCTGTTACCATCCACCTAGACTCACAGTTTTGGACCCCCTACCCGAGATCCGCCGGTTTTGACACCGACAAGGGGCTCCGGCGCCTTTTTCTTCGTCTTTCCCGGTGAGGGGCACTCTTCCCAGTTCTTCAATAACTCATATATTTCTTCACCTCTATGCTTACGTGGAGGACCTCGATGCTTATCCTTACCATTGAATAGATCTCCACACTTTCTCCACGGGTCATCCTTCTCAAGCCATTTTCGATGCCCCATGTGCACGATTTTCAAAGACCCACCATCTTTCCATGCACCTTGTGCATCCGCAATATCCGTGGCACACCTGGCCGAAGAGATAGTCGTAACCGAGATAGTCCTGCACCGTCGTGATCAGCGCGGCCCTCATGTAGAAATACTCTCCTTTGCTTGCATCCCATGTCTTGGCCGGCATTTTCCATAAGGTATGTAGCTCCTCTTTCAGTAACACGAGATACATATTTATGCCATTTCTGGGTTTTCTTGGCCCTTGAATAAGCATAGCCATGTGTATGTATTTTTCCTTCATGCACAACCAGGGGGGAGGTTGTACATCCATACAAACACGGGCCATGTGCTATGATTGGTGTTCTGGTTGCCAAATGGATTCATGCGATCACTACTAGCGCCAAGCACGATGTTCCTTGGATCATTTGCCAAAAAAATCAAATTCAGCATTTAATGCTCTCCACTGGCTAGCATCTGCGAGGTGTCTCAGCTTCGGCTCATCTCCGTGGGCTTCACCCTCTCCACGTGCCAGCACATAAGGTTTGCTTCCTTAGGATCTACGAAATACCGTTGTAGACGCAGAGTGATCAAAAAGTACCATACAACTTTCTGTGGAGCTTTCTTTCCGGCCTTTTTATATCGTGAAACATTGCATTTTGGAGAGCTGGTTTTTTCCGCGTGCTCGTTCCGGTATATGATGCAATTATTGATGCATGTGTGATATCTAATGTGTGGTAGATCAAGAGGGCACATGGTTTTCTTTGCCTCCTCGACACTAGTAAGATAAAGGCTTCCCATGGGAAGAACCTTCTTTAGATACTTCAGAAGCTCATCCAGGCTTGCATCTGTCCATTTGTTTTTTGCCTTCGTCTTTAGAAGTTCTAGTGTGAAACTCAAGCGGGTCACCTCAGGATTGCAACCATCATACAAAGGATTCATCGCGTATACCTCCAGTTGTGCCAGTTTGGCCTCCTCTCTAGAAGCAGCTCTGTCGCTAGTCGCCTTCTTGCGAAGCAGGTCTCAAACATGCGGGTCCCGCATGGCTGAACTTAGTAGCGATGAAGGCGGTGGCGTGTCCGCGTCTTCTCCGCCTTGAACTGCCTCTTCGCCATCGACATTTCCAACACCGTCTTCCTCTTCGGGCACATAATCGGTCATCTCTTCGTCTGGTGGCCCCATGTCGTTATTTCCTGCCCCGTTGACGTCCTCATCATCATCATAATCGTCACTTATCCACCGAGTATGGCCATGCATGAAACCATGCATGAGTAGGTGCACCTTGAATGTACCACCCTCAAAGGGGTCGAGCCTGATTATTCCTTTGCATTTTCAACACGGACATAAAACATCCTCCAGTCTTTTTTCATACATGTCGTCCACAGTGGATTGCCAGTATCTTTCCACCATCCTTCCATTGACCTTCATGATCACCTACGAGCGGAGCAAATATTATAACCACATATATATGAATGCATGGATCAAATTCATACAAAAATTCGGCATGACCTTCCCTAAACATAGGACATACTGAGTTTGGTCGAAATTCGCCAAAACGGAATTGAATCGACATTTCGGCAAAACATAGGCAACTCATGTCACCCATATTATTTCATCAAATACACAATGTAGGCAACTCAAATTATGCCACACACAATTCGGTATATATATTCTCATATCACCATATATATATAGTTTCGGTCCTATCCACACAAACACCTTTTTTTGCTCACCTATGTGCCGAGAGGGATATCGAGCACCTTTCTTCTTAATTACCTAGTAGCTCTAACTAGCTATAGCTAGCTAGGGAGAGAGAGAGCTAGCTAGCTAGGGAGATAGTGGGATAGGAGAGGGAAAGAATAGAGAAGGCGTTAATGGAAGGGGAGGAGG
>NC_041381.1:158071471-158169150 GCF_002162155.2 Triticum dicoccoides
GGGTTGTGGAGGGCACAAACAAAAGGGGGATGGTGGAGGGGAAAGAAGAGGGGAGAGGGGGCTCTAATGGAGGGGTGGTGGAGGGTAAAGAAGAGGGGGAGGGAGGGCTCTAATGGAGCGGTGGTGGAGGGGGAGCATTGAAAGGAACAAGCAAGGTGCAAGGAAAGGGGAAGAAAGTAAGGGAGAAGAAGAGAGGGGAGGAATAAGGGGAAAGGTGGTAGGTGGCTGGCGGGCATAGCAGTAGCGTGGGTCACCTATACGCGCTACTACTATGGCAGCTTGCAAAATATCTACGGCTAGTGTTGCACTACTTATAGCGCGGGCCAGAAACACACGCTACTTGTAAAATGTTATACATAAAAAAATTAGCAGTAGATCCCTTAGATAAAAAGGCGCTATAGATCCTAAACTAGCAGTAGCGCAGGTTGGATGATAGGCGCTGCTGCTATTTTTTGACCAGGGGGTGTGGTGTGTTACACTTAGTAGTAGCATGGGGCTAGGTAACAAGCGCTGCTGCTAACTGATACCAATAGCGCTGTTTATAGCCAGCGCTACTACTAACTACTAGTAGCGTGGGGTTATAAACAAATGCTATTGGTAAACTTCTATCCATAGGCATTTTCCTAGTAGTGCAATGCGGAGGCTCACCAGGAAGCATGCGAGTTGTAGGCTGCGCAGGCTCACCGGAAAGTGGGACCTTTGACTTCCATGGCCTCCTGCCTTGCTCGCATCCTCTCCATTAATGGCGACCAAGCCGCAGTTTAATTCGGTTTTTAAATATAAAACACTCATCACAAACGTTTTAGTTAGAACACCCGTATGCGAAACTGACAACTTCCCCAGGAAGCCAAGGGAAAATGTGCCTAGTGGGATTTGTGCAGCTCTTGATCGCAAACATTTTAGCTAGAACACCCGTATGCAAACCGACAGCTTCCCCAGGAAGCCAAGAGAAAATGTGTCGAGCAGGATTTCTACAGCTCTTGATCGCAAATGTTTTGGATAGAACACCTGTATGCAAAGTGAGAGCTATGGTCTTCCCCCTTAAGTCGAGGGAAAATTCGCAGTGCGAGATTTGTGCATCCCTTCAATGCAAACGGTTGCTTTGGATCACCTGTGTGCAATTGATCTAGTAACATTGCCATTTTTCAATCCTTGTAACACTGCGATTTGTCAAAATATGCAACTCAATTTCAGTAATTAAGCATAGATTTCATTCATAGATTAAGCAGTTATTCTTATTTAATACAAATAGTTCAACTCGACAGCTGAACCGACCAAACTTTTCCCCAATTGTTGCCAACCACGTACTGAAATAGCTAGTTCAACTATATATACTAGCTAATTTTAAGTACGTTGTACAGTTCCACCACACATCTATAGTCAGATGAACTGAACAAAATAGCCCCTAAATACTACTACGATGAAGGGGCTTTGTGCTACTTCCTGCAGCCTCTCCTCTGCCGAGCGCACTTAGTAAGAGGCAGAGGAGGAGGAGGAGCCTACCGACGAGTTGGACAAATGCAATATGGTGCCTGCCGCTGTTGCATGTTAAGCGATGCTCACCAGCTTGAACGCCCACTGTCTCTCTAGACGATCCCTCTCGAAGCGGCCGGACTGCTCATAGATCTCCTAATTCCTCGCCTCTGCGTCAACGTGTGCTGCGACCACGGCTGCGGTAAGGCTCTTTGCATGCTCGACGAGGCGCTCCTCCACCTCCCGCAGGAACTCGATGTAGCGCGCAAGGTCGCTGACGCACGTCCGGGCCTCCACCTCTGCCTCCTCCTTCGGGCAACGGTGGTGGAGCGGGTGATGATCCCGGCGGTCGACGATGGGCCGGCAGCCACGGCGGCCGACAATGGGGTGGCGGCCATGACCACCGCCTCCCGCCTTCGGGCCGCAGTGGCAGAGCGGGTGATAGCCACGACGGCCGGCAGTGGATGTTTAATTTGGTTATGCAACCATGTCCTTATAAGTGTGTATATAATGTTGTTGTTCTATATGCAATCCCATCGCACAACACACACGTCTTATTAGCAGCAACCGTATGTGTTATTATCGGTCTTCGCACACATTTCTGATTACAGACATGTTTGCCGCGTACAACACACATCTTGTTATCTTGAACCGTTTCTGTTCTCTTGTCTCAACACAAACAGTTCATCTGAGTGAACCGGATGCAGTATATCGCACACACCTTGATCTGGCTGACCATTTCTTTTGTATTGCCTAATCACAAACAGTTCATCCGAGTGAACCGTATGTTGTATATCGCACACACCTTCATTTGGATGCATGTTTCTTTTGTTCCTCCCCATTGCAAATAGTTAATTGAACTAAACCGTATGCCCTGCATTGCACAGGCAACTAAAATCTGAACCGTGTTTGATGCATCCTCCATCACAAATGTTTTGCACCTTTTTGACTGGTTTTTTACACCATCGTTTGAGATTATTGCATCGCACACAGTTCGTCAAAGGGTCTCTGATCGTAGTGTCGCGTTAGCAGCATCCTACATTAGTGATTGTCCTGTATGAGTACATATAAAGGCATGTAAGCACAACAGGCTAAACATCAACCAAGTATATCTATGGTAGACAACATAATCTACAAAGCTTCAGGGTGCAGGTTTAAGCACGCTAGTTAAGCAAAACAAGAAGTGGAAAGGTGTGTTAACTGCATCAGGCATAACATTTAAAAACAAGCAAATAGTCATTCAAACTAGTATTGTGCAGGTCTAAAGTACAATAGTTATTGTTAAAAAATGAAAAGGCATGTTAACTACAACATCCTTAACAGCAACCAAATATCGTAATTCATAGTGGTATTGTTGAAACTGAACTACACACGCAAATAGTTGCACATATAGAGCATCACATTGTGAAGAACTGAAATAAACAAGGGATAAGGCCATCTCTAGCCGATCCATTAGAAGTTAATAGACTAAAACCCTGAACATAATGTTGTAAACTTCAATTTGATCAAGTTCAAAGCAGGTTACCAAAAGTAGAATGCATTCAAACATAAACATAGATAGTTTTGCATAACCGAACATAAAACATAAATTTAAACTAAGCTAAAATACTTTTGGTCAAAGTGAGGTCGAGCCAATCCTTCCTCGTTAGGTACGGTGTGCCGCGAGCCGGGTCCGGGCTGGTGCCGTCATCGGGGTCGTTGGAGAAGACACTCCTCCACTCGTGGACGTCGATTTCCTGGTCCTCGCTGCCCAGCTCGATGCCCTCCACGCCGCCGTACTCGCCGCCTTTGACCTCATCATAGGAGGAGAGCACGGTAACCACACCCCCCTCTGTGCCGGCAAAGATCACTCGCTCCATCTCCATGAGCTCCGGGTGCTGCCGGCAGAACTCTTGCATGTAGGCCTCGTCGGTGGCCTCGGCCTCGAGGCACTCCCACGCTTCGTGGTCCTCCCGCACCATAGCCGATCTCACCACCCCTGGCTCTGACAGAACGATGTCGACCAAACGTGTGCCAAAGGGGAAATTGAGCCTAGCCACCGCTTTGTGGTAGCATACCTGCCAGCGGTCGTACTCCATGGCCGCGAGCTCGGCCGTGTGGAAGCTACCGTGCCACCAGCGGGTGTGGGTCTCCCGATCCGTAATCTCGGCGACCCACATCCCCCACCGCCGCTGCCGGACCCTGAGTGAGGGAGTCATGGACTAGGGGGTCCTCAGGATGATGGCCCATTGTGCATAGGCCGGACTGGTGGAGCCATACTATGACAGGAGAACTATGAAGCTGTGGTGTGTCCTCCAAGTCAAGAAGGCGTGGGATCCCCTTAATTCCTAATTGTAATCTATCTCCGGTAACCCTAACCCTATTGGTATCTATATAAACCAAGGGTTGTAGTCATTAGAAGCAGAGAGATTCATCCGTTATTCTCATAGCCTTAGGGTTTAGCTCATGCTGATCTCGAGGTAGATCTACTCTGTAAACCACTATATATCATCAATACAATCAAAGTAGGACATAGGGTTCTACCACTTCGAGAGGTCCCAAACCTGGGTAAACATTGTGTTCCCCGTCCCCAGTTATCCATTTATCCTAGATCCACAGCTTGGGAACCCTGCTACGTCTTGAGTTTGTGTTGGTTTTCCTTGAAGAGGAAACGGTGATGCAGCAAAGTAGCGTAAGTATTTCCCTCAGTTTTTGAGAACCAAGGTATCAATCCAGTAGGAGGCTCCTCAGAAGTCCCATGCACCTACACAAACAAACAAGAACCTCACAACCAACGCAATAAAGGGGTTGTCAATCCCTTCACGGCCACTTGCGAAAGTCAGATCTGATAGAGATAATATGATAAGATAAATATTTTTGGTATTTTTATGATATAGATTGGAAAGTAAAAGGTGCAAATAAAGTAGATGGTGAACTTATATGATAGAAGATAGACCCAGGGGCCAGAGATTTCACTAGTGGCTTCTGTCAATATAGCATAAGTATTACGGTGGGTGAATAAATTACTGTCGAGCAATTGATATAAAAGCTCATAGTTATGAGATTATCTAGGCATGATCATGTATATAGGCATCACGTCTGTGACAAGTTGACCGAAATGATTCTGCATCTACCACTATTACTCCACACATCGACCGACTCCTGCCTGCATCTAGAGTATTAAGTTCATGAAGAACAGAGTAACACATTAAGAAAGATGACATGATGTAGAGGGATAAACTCATGCAATATGATATAAACCCCATCTTTTTATCCTTGATGGCAACAATACAATACGTGCCTTTCTGCCCCTGCTGTCACTGGGAAAGGACACCGCAAGATTGAGCCCAAAGCTAAGCACTTCTCCCATTGCAAGAAAGATAGGCCAAAGCAAACTGATAATTCGAAGAGACTTGCAAAGATAACTGAATCACACATAAAAGAATTCAGAGGACATTCAAATATTTCTCATAGATAAACTTGATCATAAACCCACAATTCATCAAATCTCGACAAATACACCGCAAAAAGAGTTACATCGAATAGATCTCCAAGAATATCAAGGAGAACTTTGTATTGAGATTCAAAGAGAGAGAAGAAGCCATCTAGCTAATAACTATGGACCCGAAGGTATGTGGTAAACTACTCACAACTCATCGAAAGGGCCTTGGAGATGATGTAGAGGCCCTCCATGGTCGATTCCCCCTCCAGTGGAGCACTGGCGAAGGCTCCAAGATGGGATCTCCAAGATACATAAGGTTGCGGCGGTGGAATTAGGTTTTCATGGTGCTCCTAGATGTTTTAGGGGTACGTGGGTATATATAGGAGGAAGAAGTAGGTCGGTGGACGCTCGAGGGGCCCACGAGGACCCCTAGGGGGCGCGCCAGGTACCCTCGTGGTCGCCTCCTCTGTTGCTTGACGTCCACTCCAAGTCCCCTAGATTGCGTTTGTTCCAAAAAGATCGCTCCCGAAGGTTTCATTCTGTTTGGACTCCGTTTGATATTCCTTTTCTTCGAAACACTGAAATAGGCAAAAAAACAACAATTCGGGTTGGGCCTCCGATTAGTCCCAAAAATGATATAAAGTATAAAGTAAAGCCCATAAACATCCAAAACGGGTAATATAATAGCATGGAACAATCAAAAATTGTAGATATGTTGGAGACGTATCAAGCATCCCCAAGCTTAATTACTGCTCGTCCTCAAGTAGGTAAATGATAAAAACAGAATTTTTGATGTGGAATGCTACCTAGCATAATTTTCAATGTAATTTTCTTTATTGTGGCATGAATGTTTAGATCCAAATGATTCAAAATAAAAGTTCATATTGACATAAGAAATAGTAATACTTCAAGTATACTAACTAAGCAATCATGTCTTCTCAAAATAGCATGGCTAAAGAAAGTTATCCCTACAAAATCATACAGTCTGGCTGTTGATCTATCTTCATCACACAAAGTATTTAATCATGCACAACCCCGATGACAAGCCAAGCAATTGTTTCATATTTTTAGTAATCTCAAACTTTTTCAACTTTCACGCAATACATGAGCGTGAGCCATGGACATAGCACTATATGTGGAATAGAATGGTGGTTGTGGAGAAGACAAAAAAAGGAGAAGATAGTCTCACATCAACTAGGCATATCACCGGGCTATGGAGATGCCCATTAATAGATATCAATGTGAGTGAGTAGGGATTGCCATGCAACGGATGCACTAGAGCTATAAATGTATGAAAGCTCAACAAAAGAAACTAAGTGTGTGTGCATCCAACTTGCTTGCTCACGAAGACCTAGGCGTTTTGAGAAAGCCCATCATTGGAATATACAAGCCAAGTTCTATAATGAAAAATTTCCACTAGTATATGAAAGTGACAACATAGGAGACTCTCTATCATGAAGATCATGGTGCTACTTCGAAGCACAAGTGTGGTAAAAAGGATAGTAGCATTGTCCCTTCTCTCTTTTTCTCTCATTTTTTTATTTGGGGTTCTTTGGCCTCTTTTTTTATTTGGGCTTCTTTGGCCTCTTTTATTTTTATAAAGTCCGAAGTCTAATCCCGACTTGTGGGGGAATCATAGTATCCATCATCCTTTCCTCACTTGGGACAATGCTCTAATAATGAAGATCATCACACTTTATTTACTTACAACTCAAGATTACAACTCAATACTTAGAAACAAGATATGACTCTATATGAATGCCTCCGGCAGTGTACCAGGATATGCAATTAATCCAGAGTGACATGTATGGAATAATTATGAAGGTGGCTTTGCCACAAATACGATGTCAACTACATGATCATGCTAAGAGCAATATGACAATGATGATGTGTGTCATAATAAACAGAACGGTGGAAAGTTGCATGGCAATATATATCGGAGTGGCTATGGAAATGCCATAATAGGTAGGTATGGTGGCTGTTTTGAGGAAGGTATATGGTGGGTGTATGGTACCGGCGAAAGTTGCGCAGCAAAAGAGAGGCTATCAATGGTGGAAGGGTGAGAGTGCGTATAATCCATGGACTCAACATTAGTCATAAAGAACTCATATACTTATTGCAAAAATCTACAAGCCATTGAAAACCGAGCACTACGCGCATGCTCCTAGGGGGATATATTGGTAGGAAAAGACCATCGCTCGTCCCCGACCGCCACTCATAAGGAAGACAATCAATAAACAAAATTGTGCTCCAACTTCATCACAAAGCGGTTCACCATACGTGCATGCTGCGGGAATCACAAACTTCAACATAAGTATTCTTTAAATTCATAATCACCCAACTAGCATGACTCCAATATTACCACCTCTATATCTCAAAACAATTATCAAGTATGAAATTGATCATAGCATCCAATTCACTTTCTATGATAGTTTTTATTATACCCAACTTGGATGCCCATCATTCGAGGACCAATTTTATAACCATAGCACATACCATGCTGTTTTAAAAGACTCTCAAAATAATATAAGTGAAGCATGAGAGATCAACAATTTCTACAAAATTAAGCCACCGTCATGCTGCACTAGAGCAAAACTATCTAGCTCAAAAGATATAAGTGAAGCACATAGAGTATTCTAATAAATTATAAATCAAGTGGGCTTCTCCCAAAAGGTGTGTACAAAAAGGATGATTGTGGTATTCTAAAAAGCAAATACTAATATCAAACAAGACGCTCCAAGCAAAACACATATCATGTGGCGAATAAAAATATGGCTCCAAGTAAAGTTACCGATAGACGATGACCAAAGAGGGGATACCTTCCGAGGCATCCCCAAGCTTAGGATTTTGGTTATCCTTAAATATATTGGGGTTCCATGGGAATACCCAAGCTTAGGCTCTTGTCACTCCTTATTCCATAGTCCATCAAATCTTTACCCAAAACATGAAAACTTCACAACACAAAACTCAACAGGAAATCTCATAAGCTCCGTTAGTGCAAGAAAGAAAAACCACCACATAAGGTGTTGTAATGAAGTCATTCTATATTTATATTGGTGTTAAACCTACTGTATTCCAACTTCTCTATGGTTCATACCCACCGATACTAGCCATAGATGCATCAAAATAAGCAAACAACACATGAAAAACAGAATCTGTCAAAAACAGAACAGTCAGTAGCAATCTGTAACTCTGGAATACTTCTGGAACTCTAAAAATCCTACCAAAATAGGAAGTCCTGGGAAATTTGTCTATTGATCTTCAGCAAAAATAATCAATGCAAAATCACGTTTCTGTGAATTACTAAAATTATTGTCGTGTGTGCAAAGTTTCTGTTTTTCAGCAAAATCAAGTTAACTATCACCATAGGTTATCCTATAGGTTCTACTTGGCACAAACACTAATTAAAACATGAAAACACATCTAAACAGAAGTTAGATGAAATATATATTACTAAACATAAGCAAAAAGCAAAAATAAAATTGGGTTGCCTCCCAACTAGCGCTATTGTTTAACACCCCTAGCTAGGCATAAAAGTGAGGATAGATCTAAGTAGTGCCATCTTTGGCACTCAATTCATAAGTAGCTCGCATGATAGATTCATAAGGTAATTTGACTTCTTTTATTGGAAAGTGATCCATGCCTTTCCTTAATGTAAATTGGAATCTAATATTCCCTTCCTTCATATCAATAATTGCACCAATCGTTCTAAGGAAAGGTCTACCAAGAATAATAGGACATGAAAGATTGCAATCTATATCAAGAACAATAAAATCTATGGGCACATAATTCCTATTTGCAACAATAAGAACATCATTGATCCTTCCCATAGGTTTCTTAATGGTGGAGTCTGGAAGGTGCAAATTTAAAGAGCAATCATCAAGATCATGGAAACCTACAATATCACATAAAGTTTTCGGAATCATGGAAACACTAGCACCCAAATCACACAAAGCATAGCACTCATGATCTTTCATTTTAATCTTTATAGTATGTTCCCACTCATCATAAAGTTTTCTAGGTATAGAAACTTCCAAATTAAGTTTTTCATCATAAGATTGCATCAAGGCATCAACGATATGTTTGGTAAAAGCTTTATTTTGACTATAAGCATGAGGAGAATTCAACACGGATTGCAACAAGGAAATACAATCTATTAAAGAACAATTATCATAATTAAATTCCTTGAAATCCATAATAGTGGGTTCAAAGCTATTTAAAGTCTTGACCTTTCCAATCCCTCTTTTACCAAATTTAGCATCAAGGTCTAAAAACTCTGAATCATTGGGACATCTTTTAACTAAAGTTGACTCATCTCCAGTCCCATCATTTTTAAGATTCATATTGCAAAACAAAGATTTAATAGGGGACACATCAATAACTTTTAGATCTTCATCATTATTTTTCTCTAACTCTTCTGGTGTGGCAGCCATCTTATTGACCAAGGCGGCTTACTTATCAGAAATTTGGGCTATTGATTTTTCAAGACGAGTAATTTGAGAGTTCAAACCATAAAATTCCTTAGACATATCATCAAGCTCTTTGTTCATACACTTCATAAATCTTTTTTGTTCTCTAAGCTCTTTTCTAAAGAAACTATTATGCTCAAATTGCAAAGTCATAAAACTTCTAATGTTCAATTCAATCTCTTCCAACCTTGAAGGTCGGTATTCTTAGGCAAAGCCATAAGGGCAAACATGCACACAAGAAGACAAGCGAAAGAGAGAGGAGATTGGGAAAGAGAGGGCGAATAAAACAGCAAGGGTGGAGTGGGGGAGAGGAAAACGAGAGGCAAATGGCAAATAATGTAATGCGAGGGAGATGAGTTTGTGATGGGTACTTGGTATGTCTTGACTTGAGCGAAGACCTCCCCAGCAACGACGTCAGAAATCCTTCTTTCTACATCTTGGGCTTGCGTTGGTTTTCCTTGAAGAGGAAAGGGTGATGCAGCAAAGTAGCGTAAGTATTTCCCTAAGTTTTTGAGAACCAAGGTATCAATCCAGTAGGAGGCTCCTCAGAAGTCCCACGCACCTACACAAACAAACATGAACCTCGCAACCAACGCAATAAAGGGGTTGTCAATTGTCGGTGCGAGGACGACACCTATGGGATCACGAGAATCCCTACTACGGTTGCGGGGCGCGGGGTTGTGAGAAGGGCGGATCGAACAGATAGAACACGGGTTCGTTATCCAGGTTCGGGCCGCGAGGATGCGTAAAACCCTACTCCTGCCCTGGTGGTTTGTTTATCTGTCTTCTCGGGCTAGCAATGGGGCGTGGGGAGCTCCAAAAGGCCGAATCCCACTCCTGGTCGCCTTGGGCCTCCTTTTATAGGGAAAGGCGTTGCCACAGTGGTACACAGGAGGTGGAAAGGGCACAGTGATACAAGTTTATCCCTCGCATTACATGACAAGGCGCATTTAATGCGTCTTGCTTAGGTGTCCCTGCTTTATCAGGGACGGGGGACAGCCCAGTCTTGTCCATCGTCGACCCCTTCCGCGTCGACACGTGCCCTGGCCAGCGGTGCCCATGGTGCCATGTAGGCAGGCAGGTAGCTGAGGTGGCGCAGCGGTGGGTCTCCACGAAGATCCGCTTGCCGCCATGTAGGTGCCTGCCCAAATGGTTGGGTCGGCAGCTGCATGCGAACGGTGGTAGAGGTCGGAATTGGCGTGGGCCTGATGGTGGCCCTACGGGTGTCCTTGGCAAGGGCCTCGCCGTAGCCCCGGCAAGGTCCTCGCCGTAGCCCCGGCAAGGGTCTTGCTGTGGCGCCTGCTGTCATCCCCGGCAAGGCTTTTACCGAGGGCCTTGTGGTCCTCCTTGGCTGGGATCCCGCCAAGGGTCGTCATCTTCTATAGTGTGTATCTGATCTTGAATGTCTTCACAAAGATCTGCATGCCATCACGGGGATGTCTCCCGAATCCTTGCCCCACGGGGGCAGTGGACTCAAGGGTGATTCGCTCCGTAGGTGTGGGGCGAGCTGCCACGACAAGGGTCTTGCCGGGTTTGCTAAAGCCGTCCCCCGACAAGGATCTTGCCGGGGGAGTCCGCTTCATCTCGTTTGCTCTTTGTGGTCTTGATCTTGGCGTCGTTCTACTCCTTTCGAGCTTCGGCCTTACCTTGGCTCACCTCCCTTGCCTTGCTCAGTGCGGTGGTGTCCGTGGCTCAGACTGCCCATGCACAGTTATAGGGGTACAAAAAGTGTACCCCTCTTTTTGTACACCGATAGAAGTCCCCGGGCCTGGACCACACATAAGCGCAATCACGTCGTTGGGCTAGGCCCAAAAACGATGCGCGGGCAGGCGGGGTAGTTTTTACCGCGGTAAGTTTCTTCGCGCGCTGCGCTTCCCATGCCTCCCGCGCGTGGCTCGCGTGGGGAGGCGTGCGTGACGTGGGCGTCATGCGTGGGGCTGAGCTTTGTGCGCATGCATCACGTCGTAGTAAAAGGGGGCAGTTCACGCCTTTCCCATAAACGGAGGGAGGCGTGGAGGCTCGGCCCATTTACTGAACGGGGCCGGGGCGTGGTCCTCAAGGCGTCCACTCCCCACGGTCATGGGGTGGGGAGAGGTCGCCTCACCCGTCGCCTCGGTCCCGCATGCCTGCCACGTGGTTCTCACGTGCTCAGGGTGGCGAACGGTGGAGGCAGGAAATCGGGCCATCGCGGGCTGGGGAAGCGGGTTGGTCCCAGTTCCCTGCGCCTTCTGCGTCTCGATTGGCTGAGCGGGGCGGCCGAGCCCCCACCCCGGCTCTTTATAAAGAGCGGGGGGGAATGGCGTCCCGCACTCTTCCATCTTCTCCTTCCTTCAGCTTCTGCCCCCCCTCCATCCGCCATGGAGAGAGGGAATCCTGGCTCTTCAACGGTGGCGGCGAGGGTCACCGCTCGACAACGCGTCCTTCCTTCTCCTTCACCTGCGGTGGCAGAGCCAGCCGCGAGGGGAAGGGGGAGGGGGCGAGGCCATGGGCGAGGCTGAGGCGCTCAGGGAAGAGGAGAACGGGGCGGCGCGCCGGTCTCGCCTCCGCCAGTAGTTCCTCCCTCCATGGAGGGCCATGTTGGGGATGACCCTTGCGAGTTCTTCATCAGGCTGCGCCGGCCGCCTCGCCGTCGTATTCGTCTCCCGACTCCATTCGTGAGCGAGATGGAGCTAGATCCGCCGGAGTCATTGCGGTTGCACATGAGGTGCTGTTGGATCGGCGGTACGCGAGCTCGCGTCGACTTTCCAGCCCCTCACGTGATGTATCTTGGTCGAAGGTGGAAGACGTTCGCTCATATCCACCGCTTGGCGGCGGGGCTCACCCTCCATTTCAAGCTGATGGAGGGCGGCCTCCTCTCCGTCAAGGTCTTCGGGTGCTTCGGGACTCGGGCAAGGTGCTGCGTGGAGAGCTCTTCTGATAGCGAAGACTCCTCCTCGGGCGGTAGTGACGAGGAGGACAGCGGCAGTGACGACCAGGGTAGCAGGCGGCAGGATGACTGGTCCGACTAGGTGTCGGTCGCCGCTCCGTGCGGCACTGGCGATCCCATCATCCGTGTCGCCGGCTTCCTGAACTTCTCGGGGTCGTCTCCTTGGGCGGCTGGCGTTGGGAGGCTGCGGAAGAGGAAGACGGCGGGCGGCAAGGCCGTCAAATCGGAGTACGCGGGCACCGACGCCTTCGACGCGTCCTGACGTCCTGCCGCCTCATCTTCGAGCTCTGCTTCCGGCGCTGCCATCACCATCTAGCCTTCGGACGGTCACCGAGGTGTTCTCTTGGTGCCTCCTGCCACCCGTAGCTCGCCTAGGCGCCCCTTTTGCCCTTTTCGCCTCTTTGACCTGCCTCCTGAGGAGAGGGACAAGAAAGGGGTTACGGGCACCTTGTCTCTTTTTAGTTTGTAAGCCTTTAGGCCTTAGCTGAATTTAAAACTTGTAATCCTACCATTCATGTTTTTCATTCCCCACGGTCGGCGCCTGGGATGAGGTGGGTTCAGGCTCCTCGTTTCATTCTTTTGCTGCCGCGACTACGACCAAACCTGGCCCCAGGAACGAGCCCTAGGGCCTAGAGTTTTAGGGGAGCACGGTAGCTTTGGGAAGAAACGAGGTTTCACATCCCTCAGTCCATAAGGGAATGCATGATAAGGGATGAAGAACTTATCTGAAGCTGTAGCCCCCAGCAACTCTGGTTTGCCGTGGGTGAATCTTTGTACCTTCAGCCCCCGGCAATACTGGCTTGTCGGGGTTTAGATGCCAGTATGTCCCTCTTTTCTTTCTTATTCTCAAGTGATCCGACAAGGATATCTGTGAGTCCTACGAACCAAAGAAGACAAAAGAACGGAAAAGAGACGCACACTCGACCTCTAAGCTAGGGGTTAGTCGCTGCTAAGCACTATCAACCCTAACCAAGGACGACACTTGACCTAGCATGCATGCTATAACTTAGGGCGCCAACGCTTCATTTATTTATGCTCAGGGTCTGCGCCTGGCTTTGTACACAGGGTTACATGCATCATCGGCAATGCTTGTACAAAAGGTGGCTTGCCGGTGGGCCCGGCAAGCCGCACCTCATGGGTAAAACTTGCGAAGATGCTCAATGTTCAAGGAGTTACTCACCAGAACAGCATCTTCGGTCTCCAGGCGGACTGCGCCGGGCCTGGTGACTCATATTACCTGATAAGGGCCTTCCCACTTTGGCGTCAACTTGTTGGAATTCTTGGCCGATTGAACGCGCCGAAGGACAAGGTCGCCTTCCTCAAGGCTTCGGGCATGAACCTTGCAGCTATGGTAGCGGCACAAGGCTTGCTGGTAGCATGCTGCTCTTACAGCCGCCCGAAGACGATCTTCCTCAAGGAGCACTGCGTCATCTTCCCGCAGTTGCTCTTGCTCTCGTCATAAGCGAGCACTCGAGGTGACCCGTATATGAGTTTAGTGGGGAGAACTGCTTCCTCCCCGTATACCAGGGCAAAAGGTGTCTGGCCGGTGGCTCGATTTGGCGTCGTCTTGATTGACCAAATAACTGTCGGCAACTCATCAATCCAGTGCCTTCCACTCTTGTGCAGCCTGTCAAAGGTCTTGGTCCTCAAGCCTCGCAGTACTTTAGCATTTGCCCTCTCATCTTGACCATTGCTTCGCGGGTGAGCAACGGAAGCAAAACAGACTTTGCTGCCGAGGTCTTGGGTATATTGCATGAAGGTGCGGCTTGTGAACTAGGTGCCGTTGTCGGTGATAACCCTGCTAGGTACGCCAAAACGGCACACTAGCCCCTTGAAGAACTTGACGGCTGACTGAGCTGTGACCTTCTCACTGCATCCACCTCTGGCCACTTTGTGAACTTGTCGATTGCAATGTACAAGTACTCAAAGCCCCTGACAGCGCAGGGGAAAGGGCCCAGTATGTCGAGCCCCCAGACCGAGAAGGGCCAGGAGAGAGGAATGGTTTGAAGGGCTTGGGCTGGCTGATGGAGCTTCTTTGAATGGAATTGACACGCTTCACACCTGGTGACTAGTGCCATCGCATCCTGGAGGGCGGTGGGCCAGAAGAAGCCTTGCTGGAATGTCTTGCCGGCAAGGGCCCTTGACCCAATGTGGGATCCACATATGCCTCCGTGTATCTCCGCCAACAGCTCCAGTCCTTCCTCTCGAGGGATACACTTCAATTTCACACTGTTCGGCCTCTTTCTGTACTGGACGTCATCGACGAACTGGTACATGGTAGAGCGACGGGCTACTTTCTCCGCTTCTTCCTGCTTCTCGGGAAGTTCCCCTGTCTGGAGGAATCAGACGATATGTTGTGCCCATGCTGGAGCCTGGGGCTCGACGGCGAGGGCTAAAGGCATTTCCTCCGCTATAGGAGCGGCTGTCTCGACGGCAAGAGCTTGACGCTTCGCCGGAGCCAGTCGTCCCGTGGCGGGCTCAGTATCCTCGGCAACATCCTTGCCGGCGGCTCCGGGGAGCTCGGCGGGAAAGTACTTGCCGGGCCCTGATTTCCTCCTCTTATTCTGCTCTGTTGATGGATCAACGGATGGCTGAGTTAGCTGAAGCATAAAGGTACCTGGTTCCACAGGTAGCTTGAGGGCAGCGCGTTTGGACAGGTAATTGGCGATATCGTTCTCCGCTCGAGGAAAGTGTTCAGCCTGTATACCGTCGAAACGCTCTTCCAGCATTGTCACTTCATCGACGTAGGCCTTCATCAACGGGCTTTGGTAATCCTTGTTGACTTGCTTGACGACAAGCTGCGAGTCCTCCCTGACGATGAGTTTCTTGATTCCGAGGTCCGCCGCGATCCTAAGACCAGCAAGCAGCCCTTCATACTCTGTTGTATTGTTGGTTGACACCTCCCTGGGGAAGTGCATCTGGATCACGTACTTGAGGTGCTCTCCGGTGGGCGCGACAAGCAGTATGCCAGCCCCGGCGCCTTGTAAGGAGAAATCTCCATCAAAGTACATGATCCAATCATAACTGGCTTCCTTGCCGGGGAGAGCAGTCTCTTGGGCTTCTTCGTCAGGCGTTGCGGTCCATTCTACAATGAACTCCGCTAGGACTCGACTCTGAATTGTCGAGGTACTTTCAAAGTTGAGGCTAAAGCTGGACAGCTCCAGTGCCCATTCCACAATTCTTCCCGTTGCATCCGGATTGTGCAATATCCGCTGCAGAGGGAAGCGAGTGACGACAGTGATCTCGTGTGCCTGGAAGTAGTGACGCAGCTTCCTCGAGGCCATAAGAAGGCCGAAGAGCAGTTTCTGCACGCTGGAGTACCTCGATCTAGCCCCCTGCAAGAGGGAACTAACAAAGTAGACCGGGTGCTGCATCATTTTCTTCTTCGGCGGCACGTCAACTGGATGTGTCGTCTCTGCATTGGTGGTGTCGGGCTCTGCCGCTGCCATATCCTCATCGTCAACCTCTCTCTGTGCCACTAGCACGGCGCTGACCACCTGGTCCGTTGCCGCCAGGTATAGCAGCAACGACTCATGTGGCCTAGGCGCAACTAGTATTGGCGCGGAGGAGAGGTACTTCTTCAAACCTTGCAATGCTGCTTCGGCTTCTGGCGTCCACTCCATCGGGCCTGCCTTTTTCAGGATCTTGAAAAATGGAAGGGCGCGCTCGGCAGAATTGGAAATGAACCTGCCCATGGCGGCGACGCAACCAGCAAGCCGACGCACATCCTTGATTCGCTTGGGTGCTTCAATCTGCTCTATAGCTTTGATTTTGTCCGGATTGGCCTCTATCCCACGTTGTGACACCAAGAACCCGAGAAGCTTTCCGGACGGGACGCCAAAGACGCACTTCTCAGGGTTCAGCTTGAGATTGATCTTGCGCAGGTTTGCAAATGTTTCTTGCAAATCTGGTATGAGGGTTGCCCTGTCCTTCGTTTTGACCACTATGTCATCCATATAAGCTTCCATATTTCTATGGAGTTGGGGTTCAAAACCAATCTGGACCGCCCTTGCAAACGTCGAACCAGCACTCTTCAACCCGAAAGGCATCCGTATGAAACAATACATACCACATGGGGTGATGAATGTTGTTTTGTCTTCGTCTTCTCTTGTCATGAAGATCTGGTGATAGCCGGAGTAGGCGTCGAGGAATGACAGCAGATCACACCCAGCCGTGGAGTCAACAATCTGGTCGATGCGCGACAATGGGAAGGGGTCTTTAGGGCAAGCCTTATTGATATCTATGTAATCAATACACATTCTCCACTTCCCATTTGCCTTGCGCACCACGACCGGATTGGCCAACCACGTTGGATGGAGCACTCCTCTTACCAAACCCGCTGCTTCCAGTTTCCGGATCTCTTCAGTAATGAACTCTTGTCGTTCCAAAGCTTGCTTTCTGACCTTCTGCTTGACGGGCCACGCATGAGGGCAGACAGCAAGGTGGTGCTCAATCACCTCGCTGGGAACACCAGGGATGTCGGAAGCTTGCCATGCAAACACATCGACATTCGCCCGCAGGAAGGTGACGAGCGCGTCTTCCTATTTGTCATCAAGGGTGGAGCTTATGGTAAAAGCTCCTCCCATGCCGTCCTCATTGACAGAGACCTTCTTGGTTCCCGGTGGTACGGCCTTGGGCTTCTTGTTTCCACCGGTGGAGCTCTCTAGCACGTCCTCGACGGTAGCGCTACACTCCGAATAGGTGCACTTGCCGGAGTGGGTGTCCGAGGTCTCACCGGTCTTCTTCTTCTTCTTCCCTCCCGGGGTCCCAGCGGCAGGAGCAAGTGCCCTAGCGGTGGCAGCTGCTGCAACTACTTGCTGGTATAGTTGGTCAGCGCAAACCAGCGCATCTTTCTTGTCGGAGGGGATGGTGATGATTGTCATAGGTCCTGGCATCTTCAGGGTGTTGTAGGCGTAGTGTGACGCCGCCATGAACTTGGCCAGCGCTGGGCGGCCAAGGATCCCGTTGTAGGGCAAGGGGATCTTGGCAACATCGAACATGATCCTCTCCGTCCTGAAGTTCAGGTCGCTTCCAAAAGTCAGGGGCAGCGTGACCTTTCCCTTGGGTTGTCTTCTTCCCGGGTTGACCCCCTGAAACGTGCCCATCTCTTCGAGGTCTCCATCAGGAATCTGCAGTTTCTCGATCACGGCAGCCTCTCTCACGCCCACTGTTTAAGCCGACGGTGAGAAGTATGCAGCGAGGCGCCGCCGTCGATGCACATGGCCTCTGTAGCTTTCTGAAACTCTTGGTCACCGGATTCGTCGTCCTCTTCGTGATCGTCGTCTTCTGGCTTTTTGTCACGGCCCCGGGCAGGCCTCTCCTGTTGCTTATCCTTACCGCGACGGCCCGCCTGGCCGTCACGCTTCTTGCCAGACCCCTCAACACCGTCTGGGCCCTTCTCCTTGTCCCGCCTCTCATACTCAGCCCTCTGCTTCTCAGCGAGGAGCTCAACCTGTCGGCAGTCCTGGAGAGCATGGCCCTTGGTGTGATGGATCTTGCAGTATCGCTTGTCGGAGTTTCCCGGCTTCTCGGCAGCCGCCAAGGCTTGGCAGGCGACACACCTGGCAACCTCCTTGCCGGGGTCATCTGCCTTGGTTTTCTTGGTGGAGCCGGCGTCTTCGGATCCCTCGACGGCAAGCACGGCTTTTCCTTTGCGCTTCCTGTTGCGGCGTCGGCCTTTCTTTGCCGGGGCGGCAGTATCCTCATCTGAGGAGTCGGTTTCCATGCCGGCATCTTCACCGGGGTACTTCCTTCCCTCTTTGGCTCGGGCACATTTGTCAGCAAGAACATAGAGTTCTGCTACATCTCTCACCTTGTTCATTGCCAGCTCTTCGCGCATCTTGTGGTTATGCACGTTCTGGTGGAATGCGCTGATGATGGCGGCAGGGTGAACATCAGGTATATTGTATTGTACCCGGATGAACCTCTGAATATACTTGCGGAGACTCTCGCCTCCCTTCTGGAGAATGACGTGCAGGTCGCTTGCTTGGCCATGGGCTTGGTGCCCTCCAGTAAAGGCGCCCACGAACTCATGGCACAAATCCGACTAGGAGGAAATAGAGTCTACCGGCAAGTGCATCAACCATGACATGGCGTTGGGTTTAAGAGCCAATGGAAAGTAATTCGCAAGCACCTTATCGTCGCGGGCTCCGGCAGCTTGCATCGCGATGGTGTAGACGCTGAGGAACTCGGACGGATGGGTCTTGCCACTGTACTTTTCGCCCACGTCGGGTTTGAAGGTGCGGTGAGTTGGCCACTGGAACTGCCGCAGCTCACGGGTAAAAGTCGGATAGCCTACCTCGTAAGGTAGGCCTCCAGGGCTCCCCGGTGCCGGGTGGCTCACAGCAGGCCCTGCTCGCCTGTCTAATTGGTGGCGCGCTCCGCGCCGGCACTCGATAGTGGTTCGAGCGTCTTCATGTTCTCGTTCCCGAAGAACTTGGCGCTGGTCACAGTGGGCCCGCGGGTCGGATGATGCTACGGAGATCTCGTCGCCCGTGACGTCGCGACGGGCTAGCGTCCGCGGTACCGGCGAGGAGGAGGCGAGTGCATTGTGGTCGTGGCACCGCTGGCTCTCCTGCCACTGGTGCGTGGGACTCCGTCGGAGCGTCGACCCGGGGGCTCCACCGGACTCAGTTCATCTTTGTTGGCCATCGCAACAAGGCTTTGAATAGTGGCTCTCCATTCGTCGAGTTTCCCCGTAGTGGGAGGGAAATCGAGGAGCAACTGTGCGCGCGCCAGGGCTTCTGCTGGCGTTGGTGGCAGCGAAACCTGCACGGATCATGACGCGCTTCGACTTCTGACCATGTCAGAAGGAGTTCTGTCAAGACCCCACGATTGCATGCCATCTTCACCAGCGCCTCGACGAGCGGGCAGGTCTTCTAAATCCCGGGAGCGACGCTCGGGGCTCTTTCCGCGACGATGCCCGGGGTCCTCGGGACGGTTACGCCGTTCGTCGTGTGCCGCTTGAGAGGAGCGCACCGTCGGCGTCAGTGTGGGAGTCTTGGAAGCCCTCGCGTCGCCTTCGGGCGGGGTGGCAGCGATCCTGGAAGGCCCCCGCACCACCCACGGAGGGCCTGGCTCCGTCTTTGAATTTGGCGGTGTGCGGCCCGTTACCAGGCGCACGAACATCGCCGCCTCCCAAACTTCAGCTGCTGGGACAGTGTTGGTGTTCGCGAACGGCGCCCCGAGTCCTTTCTGCGACCGGTCCGCTGCTCGCCCGCGTCGGTACGGGATGTCCGGCTTCCGACGGGCCAACCGCCACCGACATCTTCTTCTTGGGCGCCATGATGATGAAGAGGCGTCGAACTAACTGCTAGAGCCGATTCTCACAACTGTGCTCCCCTACCTGGCGCGCCAAAGATGTCGGTGCGAGGACGACACCTATGGGATCACGAGAATCCCTACTACGGTTGCGGGGTGCGGGGTTGTGAGAAGGGCGGACCGAACATATAGCACACAGGTTCGTTATCCAGGTTCGGGCCGCGAGGATGCATAAAACCCTACTCCTACTCTGGTGGTTTGTTTATCTGTCTTCTCGGGATAGCAGTGGGGCGTGAGGAGCTCCAAAAAGCCGAATCCCCCTCCTGGTTGCCTTGGGCCTCCTTTTATAGGAAAAGGGGTTGCCATAGTGGCACACAGGAGGTGGAAAGGGCACAGTGATACGAGTTTATCCCTCGCATTACATGACAAGGCGCATTTAATGCGTCTTGCTTAGGTGTCCCTGCTTTATCGGGGATGGGGGAGAGCCCAGTCTTGTCCGTCGCCGGCCCCTTTCGCATCGACACGCGCCCTGGCTAGCGGTGCCTGTGGTGCCATGTAGGCAGGCAGGTAGCTGAGGTGGCGCAGCGGTGGGTCTCCACGAAGATCCGCTTGCCACCACGCAGGTGCCTGCCCAACTGGTTGGGTCAGCAGTTGCATGCGAACGGTGGTAGAGGTTGGAATTGGCGTGGGCCTGATGGTGGCCCTACGGGTGTCCTTGGCAAGGGCCTTGCCGTAGCCCCGGCAAGGGTCTTGCCGTGGCGCCTGCTGTCATCCCCGGCAAGGCTCTTGCCGGGGGCCTTGTGGTCCTCCTTGGCTGGGATCCCGCCAAGGGTCGTCATCTTCTATAGTGTGTATCTGATCTTGAATGTCTTCACAAAGATCTGCATGCCACCACGGGGATGTCTCCTGAAACCTTGGCCCACGGGGGCAGTGGACTCAAGGGTGATTTGCTCCGTAGGTGTGGGGCGAGCTGCCACGGCAAGGGTCTTGCCGGGTTTGCTAAAACCGTCGCTTCCTCCCCTTTGCTCTTTGTGGTCTTGGTCTTGGCGTCGTTCTGCTCATTTCGAGCTTCGGCCTTACCTTGGCTCACCTCCCTTGCCTTGCTCGGTGCGGTGGTGTCCGTGGCTCGAACTGCCCGTGCACAATTATAGGGGTACAAAAAGTGTACCCGTCTTTTTGTACACAGACATCAATCCATTCACGGCCACTTGCGAAAGTGACATCTGATAGAGATAATATGATAAGATAAATATTTTTGGTATTTTTATGATATAGATTGGTAAGTAAAAGATGCAAATAAAAGTAGATGGTAAACTTATATGATAGAAGATAGACCCGGGGGCCATAGGTTTCACTAGTGGCTTCTCCCAAGATAGCATAAGTATTACGGTGGGTGAACAAATTACTATCGAGCAATTGATAGAAAAGCGCATAGTTATGAGATTATCTAGGCATGATCATGTGTATATGCATCACGTCCGTGACAAGTAGACTGAAACGATTATGCATCTACTACTATTACTCCACACATTGACCGACTCATGCCTGCATCTAGAGTATTAAGTTCATGAAGAACAGAGTAACGCATTAAGAAAGATGACATGACGTACAGGGATAAACTCATGCAATATGATATAAACCCCATCTTTTTATCCTCGATGGCAACAATACAATACGTGCCTTGATGCCCTTGCTGTCACTGGGAAAGGACACCGCAAGATTGAACCCAAAGCTAAGCACTTCTCCCATTGCAAGAAAGATCAATCTAGTAGGCCAAACCAAACAGATAATTCGAAGAGATTTGCAAAGATAACTTAATCACACATAAACGAATTCAGAGGAGATTCAAATATTTCTCATAGATAAACTTGATCATAAACCCACAATTCATCGGGTCTCGACAAACACACCGCAAAAAAGAGTTACATCGAATAGATGTCCAAGAAGATCAAGGAGAACTTGGTATTGAGATTCAAAGAGAGAGAACAAGCCATCTAGCTAATAACAATGGACCCGAAGGTCTGTGGTAAACTACTCACAACTCATCAGAAGGGCCTTGGAGATGATGTAGAGGCCTTCCGTGGTTGATTCCCCCTCTGGCGGAGCACCGGTGAAGGCTCCAAGAAGGGATCTCACGGATACAGAAGGTTGCGGCGGTGGAATTAGGTTTTCGTGGTGCTCCTGGATGTTTTCAGGGTACGTGGGTATATATAGGAGGAAGAAGTAGGTCAGTGGACGCTCGAGGGGCCCACGAGGGTGGGGGCGCGCCCACCCCTAGGGGGCGCGCCGGGCACCCTCGTGGCCGCCTCCTCTGTTGCTTGACGTCCACTCCAAGTCTACTAGATTGTGTGTGTTCCAAAAAGATCGCTCCCGAAGGTTTCATTCCGTTTGGACTCCGTTTGATATTCCTTTTCTTCGAAACACTGAAATAGGCAAAAAAAACAGCAATTCGGGTTGGGCTTCCGGTTAGTAGGTTAGTCCCAAAAATGATATAAAAGTACAAAGTAAAGCCCATAAACATCCAAAACGGGTAATATAATAGCATGGAACAATCAAAAATTATAGATATGTTGGAGACGTATCAAACCCCTACCCCGAGGTCTGCCGGTTTTGACACCGACATTGGTGCTTTCATTGAGAGTTCCGCTATTGGATCACCGGAAGGATTAATGGCTCGCTTAGTCCTTGGAGAGGACATGAGTTCCATGGATCTCTTCGTCCCTAGACAGCTCTTCGCCTTTGAAAGCAGCGTGCTACACGCTAACGCGACCGGCCGTCTTGTCCAGGTCGATAACTTCACTCTCGAACACCGGTTCGATTCGGCAATCTGGAGTACGTCACTGACACGCTAGGGGATTTGGTTTTCACTAGACTCACTGCCCCCGCAAGCCTCACTGCGCCTGCTCCGATGTATACCTCCGATCTGATCTGTGAACGGGCCCTAGTCCATCAAACGGCTTTGAGCCAGGAAGGACTCCCTGAGTCGACCGAACTCACATTGGCGAAGGATTTAACCCCGACCCTCTAGGCGGAACCAGAGGCTAGAGGCCAAGATTCGATCTCGACCGAACTCCTCCCACAGAACACCCTTCTGGCCTCGAGCTCGTACCCTGGGCCGGTGAATAGTGACCAAGGATCACCCCCGGCCCAAAACGACCCGATCTTAAGCATTGGCGTGGAAGACACATGGGAGGGTCAAAACACACCCTTGGTTTCCAGGGACAATCCGGTGCCCCTCGAGGTTCCGGTCCCGAATCCTTCAGATGAGTCCGTCAGGGACCAAGGAGCGGTGGAGTGGCAGACCAACCTCCGCTTCGCCACCACAAAATCTGGCCTAGAGACCTCAAGTCTGGCAACCCTCGACGTATTGAATGAGGCGCTAGACCAAATCCAGAAGATCACTATCCAGGAGAACCAACCCTCAACCTTTAATCATCACACCTTCAAGGCGTACGATAGGGAATTCTACGTCCCACCCACCACACATTTGGTAGCAACTATCGATGATTGAACCTATATGTTAGACTACAATTTGGAGAATAACGAATACATGGATGAGGAGGACGTAGCCACGGCCAATGCTGAGGTCGTTCCCCCCGTCACGGGCCGCTAGTCGGCCACGTCCACCTATGATATCTACATGGTGGACACTCCCAAAGACGGCGACGACACTCCCAATCATTACAGAGGCAAGCCCAAAGACGAGCCGGCCAAACATCGAAAACAACGGCGCCGATCAAAGCCACGCCGAAGCCATGCGAGCAACGTAGACTCGGCAGAGAACGACACCGATAACAATATGGAGGACCCCGCCAGAGCCGCAGCCAACGGACATCACCAAGATGACCCCGCAGGGCAGAAGGACCCATTCAACCCAGAAAACCCCGGCGACTCTGATGACAACAATTGCCTCCCACTCTTCAAGGAGGAGGCCAGTCTCAGGGAGGATGAATTCATCATCCCCGAAGACCCATTGGAGCAGGAATTGTTCAAACGGAGGCTTCTAGCCACCGCCCATAGCTTTAAGAAAGAAAAGCGCAAAATCAAGGCCGAACAGGACACCCTTAACAAGTGATGGACCAAAGTCTTAGCCGCCGAAGAAGGGTACGACCGCGAACAACAAATCAAGAGCTATCCTAAGCGAAGATTGCTACCTCGGTTCGATAACGAAGCCTTAGAGCCAATGCGTCCAACATCTACACGCGCCAAACAACCGGACCACCCCCCTAAAGAGCAAGACAGGGAACCCGATGAGGCCAAACACACAGCCGCTCCACCTCGCCGTAACGGCAAGGATCAGGTGCGACCCACTTACGAGTACGACCTCCGCCATGACTTAGATGCTCGTGAGGGTCGTACTAGGTCCATCTATGGACCCATAAAGGACCTACCCGCACACCAGGAATGGTACTACGATCGATTAAAGCGAAACGATAGAGCCTCGGAACAGCAACAGCTCAGGAGGAATGAAGACCTCCGACGCGACGTAACCCGAATCCGGGGCTCTGCACACCCTTTGTGCTTCACAGAGAAGGTAATGCAACATCAATTCCCAGAAGGCTTCAAGCCTGTGAACATTGAATCATACGACGGTACTATGGATCCAGCCGTATGGATAGAGGATTTTCTCCTCCACATTCACATGGCGTGAGGGGATGACCTCCATGCCATTAAATATATACCGCTAAAGCTCAAAGGCCCAGCTCGGCACTAGTTGAACAGCCTCCCTGCGGACTCTATAGGCTGTTGGGAAGAGCTTGAGGATGCTTTTCAAGAAAACTTTTAGGGCACCTATGTCCGGCCTCTGGATGCTGACGACCTAAATCACATCACTCAACAACCCAGAGAATCTGCCAGATAGTTTTGGAACCGATTGCTTACCAAGATAAACCAGATTGTCGATTGTCCGGATGCAGAAGCCTTGGCCGCCTTCAAGCACAATGTCTGGGATGAATGGCTCATAAGGCAGCTCAGCCAGGACAAGCCACGAACTATGGCAGCACTTACTTCCCTCATGACCCGCTTTTGCACAGGCGAGGATAGCTGGCTCGCACGCAAAACCACCAATCCAGATACCCCTAGAGCTTCCGAAGTCTGGGATGGAAACGGAAAGTCGTGACGCGGCAAGAACAAATGTCGCCACAATTATGGCAAAGGCGAGGATACGGTAGTAAATGTCGTATTCCTCAACCCGAAGTACGGACGGTGCAAAAACGCCCCTAAAGGCAACTGCGACGGCCCGTCTAGGCTAGACACAATTCTGGATAGGCCCTGCCGGATCCATTGCATGTCTGTAAAGACCGCCAACCACTCCAACCATAATTCCTAGGTGATAAAGCAGGACGGCAAGCTCAGCGTCAAAGACTCAGGCAATAGCCCACGTAGTGAGGACGATGATGAGCAACGGAGGTCAAACAATGGAGGCCAAGAACCCTTCCCCTCCGAAGTCAAAACGGTAAACATGATCTATGGAACCCATATACCGAAGGATAGGAAGCAAGCGCTATGGGTTGTATACTCTGTCGAGCCTGTAGCACCGAAATTTAATCCATGGTCATCGTGCCCGATCACTTTCGATCACACAGACCACCCTACCAGTATATGCCATAGAGGGTCCGCAACCCTGGTGCTGGACACCATAATCGATGGTTTTCTCCTCACTAGAGTCCTGATGGATGGAGGAAGTAGCCTCAATTTGATATACGAGGATACGGTGAAGAAAATGGGGATCAACCCATCAAGGATTAGACCCAGTAACACCACCTTCAAGGGGGTCACCTTCAAGGGGGTCATTCCGGGAGTGGAGGCCCGTTGCACGGGCACAGTAACACTCGAAATGATGTTCGGTTCCCGGAATAATTTCCAAAGCGAGGACTTGATCTTCACCTTTCCACAGCAGCTATCACGCCCTCTTCGGCAAAACAGCGTTTGCTAAATTCAATGTCATTCCACACTACGCGTCCCTCAAGATGAAGATGCCCAGTCCTTCGGGCTTCATAACTATCAACCGCAACACACAGTGCTCACTTCGGACCGAAGAACACTCTGGTACCCTAGCGACCACACCGGCCCATATAGGCCCAGATGCCGACCCATTGTAAGGGCCGGCGACAACATTAAACGGGTTCGAACTCGTTCCCCATCATGGGAACCTCCATGCTGATACGTCTCCAACGTATCTATAATTTTTGATTATTCCATGGTGTTATATTATCATTCTTGGATGTTTTACAATCATTATATAGCACTTTTATATCATTTTTTTGGTACTAACCTATTGACATAGTGCCTAGTGCCAGTTGTTGTTTTCTGCATGTTTTTACATCATAGGAAATCAGTACTAAACGGAGTCCAAATGCAGCGAAACTTTTTGTGGATTTTTGTTTAACCAGAAGACATCTAGTGGGCCAAAGAAGTACCGAAGAGGGAGCCTGTCGTGGAATTAACATGTCAGATGTCCTAGCAGAAGGACTTAGTCGTGGAGCCATCGCAACAAGATTAGCTTGAAGGGGTTAAACCGGACAATGGAAACAAGAGTTTTATACTAGTTCGGCCCCTTACGATGAAGGTAAAAGCCTACGTCTGGTTGTGATGGGATTATTGGGGTTTCGACGACCAGGGAGCAATACGCTTTGCTTGAGTCTTGAGTTGTTGTCTCCTGTTCCTGAACCGCCGATGGGTCGTCCCTTTATATACACAGGTTGACGCCCGGCCGGTTTACAGAGTTCCAAGGCCGGCTCATACAAGTGCCCAGCTCGGTCTCTTCCTTTCCCTAACTTAGAATACAAGTTATACGACTATGGCGGTTTACAACTATGGGCCCTAAACCGCCTTTGGGCTCTAGGCCTCTAAGATTTACTAGTAGAGCGCCTTCTTCTTTTATCTTCATGGGCTTCAATATGGATGAGCGTGAACCGGCCCCTACTGGGCGTTTTACACTCAGTAGTTATATCCTCAACATTAGGCCCCAGATTGATTTGAACCTGTTCATGTCAATCTTCAATACTTAGAAAATTCCCTGAACATCTTCTTACAATCCTCGTAAACCGCCATGATATCTTCTCCCTGTAAAATTTGGTAAACCGCCATGACGTCATCTTCTGAAATTGCAGTAAATCGTCATGATGTCATGTCTGTATAAAAAAGTTATAAAGATTCCCTTCATTAATTAACTTCCGAAGATTGAGGCGACGGTTGCGCCCTATTTTGCCGCTTCGGGCTCCTCGATTCTCGCGCCTGTCACTTATCCCTTTGACTTTATAAATAATACCAGGGGTCCTTTCCATTTTTTCCCTTGCCTCTTCGCATCTTCTTCCACCTCACGACCCCGAAGAGCTCAAGCATCGCCGCCGTCGTCGACCCTTGAATCTGCACCGACTAGGACGCTGCATCAACCTGTTTGTACCAGAGACCTTGCAACACTCCTCCGCCGCTATGTGGCCCTGGTAAGTACTCCCTTCCTCAACTATAAAATCTGCATTAGGGTTCCAAGGTTCTTCGGTGTTCACCTGCGTTCATCGGTGCTGATCTGCTTTCCCTTAGCATCTCATTGAATCTAGCTAGGCCTGACAGCTTCTTCTCGTGGCCGAAGCCGTAGTTTTAATCTGTCCCGCCATAGCATCTCGTTGTTCCTGGATAGATCCCATCTAGATTATTAATGTTCTACCGTCGTTGTTTTTAGGGCTCAGAAAATTTTCTTTACTAGGCCACGGTAGATCCAAAATTATAATACCATCTTGCGAAACCTGTTTCTTCAGTACTTAGTAAATTTCAAATGTGCTTCTTCCACTTGTAGGCGGTTTAACCTTTAGAAATTGATAATCCGCCAGGTACTTAGCCCTCACATAAACTGCCATCTTAACTTGAGCATCAAAATCTGGTTTACCGTTCATATATGCTTCAATTAAATCCCCCGGTTTAGCACCGTTTTGTGCACATCAATCTTGAACTGTGAACCGGATTTTGCACTTCCTTTATAGTTTGTCCTCCAAAATGGCCAAGCAATTCTCCTATTGCAACTGGGTTCCTTCCCGGATCACGGAAACACAACTCAATGGATACGTTCTAACTGGCGCTTTGGCCAAGAAGGAGGTCATTCATTGGCGAGTCCCTGGCTCTGAGTGCCCTCCTAAACCTCAAGATGGAGAAGTGGTTGTATTTATGCAGCATCTAGACCGGAGATTTAGCCCTCCTGGATCAAAGTTTTTCCGGGATGTGCTTGCCAACTTCCAACTCCATACTCAAGACATTGGACCGAACTCTGTGTCCAACATCTGCAATTTCCAAGTGTTCTGTGAAGTTTACCTTCAAGAAGAACCAACTATTGAACTCTTCAGGGACTTCTTCCACTTGAACTGGCGTACTGAATTTTCTGACAGCCCCAATACTGAACTTGGCAGAGTGTCGATTCATAAAAGGAAAGAAGTCGATTTTCCTCATGCTAAACATCACAGCCACCCCAAAGATTGGAACCAAACATGGTTCTATTGTCATAACACCGCTCCTGCTGATGAAAATCCTCTGCCGAGTTACCGTGCTCACCGGCTCAGCAATGGACATCCACTACCTCAGCGGCTCACTGCTAAGGAACGACAAACATATGCACCTCAACTTGCGAACTCCGAGCTCTTCTGGCAAACGGCTTAACAGGAATTGATCTCGTCCGTTGTTGGCTATCATGGGGTATCCTGCCCTTAAGCCGCCGCACCAGGTTGATGCATGAGTATACCGGGGGCGTCAAGGACCCTCAACGACACCATGAAATATAGATGACTGATGATGAAGTCATTGAGTCTGTTAAGAAGATGCTAGACGAACCGATCGCTGAGTGCAGCAAGACTGGGTTGCGTCCCTTTTATGCCTCCAACAAACGGCCAGCGGTAAGAATTTTATCCTTCTGTTTTTTCATCCGTCTCTGCTTTAACATTTTTCTGATAGCCCTTTGTTTATTCTTATAGGCCAAGGATCCTTTCTGGAAGAGGAAAACTCAAGACAAACCGGCAAAAGCTCAAGACAAGCCGGCGAGAGCTCCTCATGCTAACAGAAAGGTCATAAAAAGGCCATCCAAGAAGAAAACCGCCGAGTCCTATGATCCGCCCGAAGATGTTGATGATTCGGAACAAGAGGTAGAACTTGACTCCCTTGGTTCATTTTTCATACATCTTATTGACAATGACCATTACCAGGATGATGCGGAAGCAAGCCGTGCTGACCATGTAGAGGTAATCTCCCTTTCCTCCAATTCCGATCTTGTGCCAGTAAGAAAAATCCATCGCACAGTGCTGAAAGTGAAACGTTCACATCCTTTCACTCATTTGGATTCACAGCATCCTGAGGCTCGTCGCACAACCCGGCATAGTGGACACCAAGTCAGTTCCTCCGGTTTACCAGACACTCCAATCCGGAAGCACCGTGTAGAGGTCTCCTATAATTCTAACAAGTCCTATCCCTTGGCGGGTTACTTCCGATACCCTCTTAATCCGTCTGACTCAAATTATCAGGTAACTTCCAATTCATCCTTTGGCGATTCATCAACCACGCAAATGCCTCCCCTCAGACCGTCCCTGGGTAAGTGCAATAATCTTAGCTTTGCCTTCTTGCGCCGGTTTACCATATTAATCCTTTGTGTGCCATTTCGCAGCGCCAAAGCTCAATTTAGCAAGAAGGCGAAAACAAATGCTCCCACTTATGAGATTGAACCGGATAGGACCTCAGAAGGTGCTGGTGGAGATGTTGATATTGCCATGGACGATCCTGTGCCACAAGGTCAGGCCACTGATGCTGATGTGGGGACCGATTCTCCGGGTATTAATTCCCAGAAAATGGCCCTTGTGCTCATCAGCCCCAGGATAACTGTTAGCTGATGAGGCACCAACTTGATACAGAAATTCCAAGCAAAACATAAAATATGTAGTACAAGACCATTCTGGTCTATGAGTACAACAAATGGTTTCTATCGGTTGATGGCGGAAGCGGGTTGTGAAACATCAGTGTCCATGGAACTCCATTTCCCACAGGAACAGCTGACCAGGTTAAATCCTATCTTCGCGAGGCTGCTATCACCGTTGCATAGGTTCTGGGCTGTCATCACGGTCGCTCCTCTCCGCGCAAGAAATCTGGCCAAGACAATAGCCAGGGACAAGCTAGTGAGTACTTTGAATGTACTCGCAAACATAATGAACACGGGTATAATATAATAACGATGTGCTAAAAATATTTTATACTCATGACGTCAGTCACAAAAATATAAATATAACTCTGATGCGTGTAAGCATGTTATATATGAATATGTAATATTATATAATTATTAAAAATATAATGAAATAAATGACAAGCATGCCACAGTCGGGCGTCTGAGCGACACCACATAAAGGGCTTTAAAAGAAATGCCACAGTCGGGCGTCTGAGCGACACCACATAAAGGGCTTTAAAAGAAATGCCACAGTCGGGCGTCTGAGCGACACCACATAAAGGGCTTTAAAAGAAATGCCACAGTCGAACGTCTGAGCGACATCATAGACAGGGCTTTAAAAGAAATGCCACAGTCGGGCGTCTGAGCGACACCACATAAAGGGCTTTGAAAGAAAAACAATCATAGTGATTATTCAGGAGGTAGAACCATCCCAGGGATATTTGATAAATACCAATAATATCACGGGTTAGTCCACAACAATAATAACCATAATTATCACAAGTCACAAGTTGTGATTCCAGTTCTGGTTTAATAGTTCACCTCCGAAGACCGACACTAAGACCGACACTCGACCCATCCCAGACTGTAATCCTTAACCATGGACACGGCTATTCGAATAGGTTTAATCTCTGCAGAGGGTGTACTCTTTACCCACGAGTAACGGATTTCTTTAGTCCATCGGGACTAATTCCGTCTACGGTCTTTTTGTTGAAAACACACCTAACTTGCACACACCAGCTTAACTCACACATGTCTGGAATCACCCACAACACCTGTCAAGCAAACTCTAAGTGGGGAGGCTACAACCTCGCATAGCATGGGATCAAATTTATATTGCGCGCTCTAAGGGGTGGCCTCCCCTCTCGGTCTCAACCGGAAACACCCATGCCCCCGGACCAGGTGGCCTGCCTACCAGCTACAACCGGTATCTTCCACCCTGGCCTCTCTGTACGGTGTGTGCTAGGAAGAGGTTGACAACTTACTGAACCGTACTCTACTTGTTGTAGAGACGAGTGGTAGTACGAAACAAGTATGGGGGTTACTGGAACAAGACTCGGTCTATGGTCGACTCAGGAGGTTTAAGTATTCCCTGCATGATTAGCATAACGAATATATTTCAACCAACAGAGTCACCGCTCATATTACCTTACCATGCCATACCAGACATAACCGTCCCGACGGAGACCGGCGACAAACTCATGCCTACCCAAGGCAGAGGTTTTCCCGGGTTCCTGCCGGTATGCATGCAAGGCACATGAGAATGATTATCATCACAAGTGTGATCATTTCCAACAGCATGGAAATATCAAATATGCATCCATGCACATGATCATCTCACATGAAATAACAATTTCTCCAAAAGAGAGGTAGTGTGATAAATGTGTCAACGAACATTCAAAAATATCATGCCAGGGTTCAGAATGCTTGCCTTCAGGTCATGGGAAGGCAGGGTGCATTTCAAATTCTTGAAATACTTCTCCTCTCTTCAAAAATACTATTTTAGAAATATAAATGAATTAACACACAAAAATAAAAAACGGCACAAAAAGTTGTTTGGAAAAATTTTCAATTAAATCTTAAAATAAACTAGATCAAATTTGAGAGAGGTAGGAAAAAGAATTAATTCATTTGGAGTTATATTTAAAAAGATAAAGCCAGTCAAAGATTTGGTCAAAATCTGTTTTTAATAATAAACAGAAAAGAAAACGCTTCGGGCAGAATACGCCTTCAAAACGGGGAGACGTACTCGGGGTCTTTACGCTTCCACTTAAACGCGTGGAGACGGGGTTGGGTCTCTGACAGTGGGTCCAGGGGGCTCACTGGTCAGGTTTGACCAGTCCCCACTCCCTCCTCTTCTCTGCCCGAGCCAAGGCGGGGCGTCCGGCGATCGTCGCCGGCGAACGACATCTTTTCGCGGGCATCTAAGAGCAGGAAAGGATCTGCCACTCCTAGGCAGTCCTTTCAGTGGTCGCAGGGTCGCCGGAGGTGGAGGGAGTCACCGGCGGCGAGCTCCGCGGCGGAGGGGGCTTCGGGGACAAAGTGATTTTTGGGCTGCGGTGGTCTCCAGGCAAAATTGAGCGAGGGGTTGTGTTCGCGAGAGGAAGGGAGAGTTCTTGGTGGAGAGAATGGAGAGGTAGAGGCACTGGTGGCGATGGAATCGGCCGGGGCTTGGCGGCGACCGAACCGGCCGGACGCAGGGAAGAAGGCCTTCCCTTGCTCGACTGCTGGCCAAGGCAACACTAGGAGGATCATATGAGGTTGCTCGAGGACTCGATTGAGCTCCGAGGCCCTTATATACACGGTGGAGGTCGGTTCCGAGGCGGCCGGCGATAAGGACGACGGCGAACCGCCTCCCTGTAGCTTGGGTGACATGGCGGCGACAAGCGCTAGAGGACGAGGCTGCGGATGAGCTCGCACTGTTCCAGGGGGCAGGTGGCAAGCCGGGGTGGCTTTGGCGGCGCCGACCGTGGCAGAGGCGCACTGCGGACGCCGGCGTGCCGCCAAAAGCTCTGTCGGCGGCGCTGTTGACTGTCAGGGCGGCTTGGTGCGTTGCTGAGAGGAGGTTAGTGCGTGGCATGGCGCTGCAGAGCGGGCCAAAACCAGGGGGCCAGCATGTCGGCTCGGGCACGGTTCGTGCAATACGCGCGCTCTGGGCGCGTCCAGTGCACACACGGGAGGTGTTCGACACAATGCCGTGGCATGCTACATGTCACAGATGAGGTTGGCAAGCAACAGGACTAGGTTAGAGATAGAGGGAAACTCAAGGGACAAGGTGGTTTGGTCAGGTGGCCAAGTTCATAATGTAGACTTGAGATCATGCCAAATCAGTCCATGCACTCCAGGTGTTTGAAAAAATGCCACAGGCACTTAGGCTATTCCTGGAGGGGCCAAATCTTCCAGATCAGTGTCTCCTTGGATGCACAAGAGGGTGGTGAGGTTAGTTGGTGATAAGCACAAACTTGCTAGTGCAAGTTTTGCAGAACTTCAAATCTGGACAGGATATGCCAATGGTTGCATGCTCCTGGACTTAGGGGTTTAGCATGGAGGACTACAAGTAGGAGAAAGAATCAAGGGCCAAAGAGCAAGCAATAATATGGTTGCTGTACAAACCATCATGTTGGACCAGGATGGAGATGAGGTTGATTCACTCAAAATTTTCAAAGAACATCCCTGGATTTTTTTGCATATAATGAAATCATATGCTCCTACTGACATCCCATAATTTTGGTGGAAGCTAGAAAGAAATATTTAAAAGGGTTGTAGTGCAAAATTGTCCACTGGACCAGAGAAGAAAAACATGTGTAGCACTCAAAATATGCAATGAATGAACTATATTATTGCATAAAAGTGATTTAGAGGCATCACATGACATCTCCAAATTTTGGTGGAATTTTTAGCTAAATTTATCAAATGGTTGTAGTTCAAAAAGAGCTCCAAAACTTAAAACAAGTCATTTTAATGAATATAGCTCAGGGTGAAATAATTTAATAAATAATCCTACTGATTAGGAATTTGTTTTAATGAGATGGCATAGAAGTTCAATATGTTTGGAAGGATCCACTTGGGAAAATAAATCCTTAATATTAAAAGAAAGGTTTTGAAATCAACAGAAATATTCTTGCAGGCAAAAATTTTAACTCTTGGCAAAATTTTAATAACTAAAACCTGGTTAAATTTTTGGGGTGTTACAGTTGATCCGCCCGAAGTTAACCCGGCGAGCCCTCATATCAATCCACCAAGCCCACAAGCCAATCCTCCAAGTCTGATTGCTGATCCGCCGAGCCCTGCCAAGGCCTTGGACAAACCGGCAAGCCCAAATGTAGCAACTGATGATGTTGTGATTACTGGGGTTGGCCATACTTCTCCTGGTAATCCTGTCGCTTTGTCAAAGCACACTGCCAAAGTGGAATCTGCTGCTGAAGAGAAAGGCAAGTGGAAGACCGATGTGTCAAGTTATGCTCATCTCCCCGCTCAGGAACTTCATTCTGGATACCTAAACCGCCTATACACCAGCTGTGACTATGATACCGGTTTGGTCAATTTGATGAAGGAGCGTTATGAGGTAATTTCCAAACACTTCATAAATTTCCCTTGCACTATATATCAACTCCATTGTAGCCCCCAAGGGCCGGTTTATCTCTTCAAGATGAACCGGGACTTCAAATAAAAAGGCTTTCAACTATGTTGCCCCCAAGGGCCGGTTTACCTTTGTAAAATGAACCGGGACTTTCTGTTCCAACTTGTCCTTGTTGAATTCCTTCACCTTTGATTTTTCTGATCAATTATGCATTAGCCCCCAAGTTCCAAGATTAATACGTGTATTGAGCCTTGGGACTTTGAATGGTAGTCAAAATAAAAAGCAATCCGCATTAGCCCCCAAGTGCCAAGTGTATAACTTGTTATGTGCTTGGGACTTTGAGAAAAATCTTAACCTCTTCATCATCTGTCTTTTGCAGGCTGATTTGAACAACAAAGATTATCAGATTGCTGATCTTCAAGAAAACATTAAGTCCCAGCAAGCAGAAACCTCCAAGGTCAAAGATGAACTGAAAGGTGCTTTGACTGCCATGGAGCAATTGAAGGATGGTTTCAAAAGTGAGCGGGTGGATTGGGAAACAGAGAAGGCTGCTCTTTTAAAGCGGGCTGAAGATGCCGAAGCAGTGCTTAAACCAGTGGCAGAGGAGCTAACTGGGCTGAAGCATCAAGTCAATGCTATGACTTCAGCAATATTTGGTAAGTACCCTTTGTCACCACCTTCCTTAAACATTTTTGAAGTTGCCGGTTTAACAGTAACTTCTTAAACTGTTTGCAGGTAGTCGTATTGCTCATCTAGGCTCAGATATATGGATGAAGTTGAAGGCAGCCTACACATTGATAGAACAATTGTATACTGGTGCTCAACGAGTCATCTGTGCATCCTCCTTCAATAAACCGGCACCGATCTTGATCAAGGATACATTGGCCAAATTGTCTATGACCCCGGCCCAGATGGAAGAGGTCAAGCGGTTTGCCGCAAGAGCTGGCGCTTTAACAGCACTAACTCGGGCCAAAGCTTGGATTGCTTATCTTGATCCGGCAGACATCACAAAGGGCTATCCTGGTCAACAAGAAGACGGATCAGACTTTGATAACGAAGCCCTCAAAGCTTTGACAAAAGAGATGCGCCCACTGGCAAGCTAATTGGCTGAAGAGGTTGACTTGTCTGTCTATCGGTCCAGCTATGATGCAGACAACAAGCGGGTTGACGCAGCTGTGAAAGAAGCTCAGAACCTTATCCCCCCAATCCGTAAGCACACCTATGCTCCTGACATTGAACCGTCCAATCTTATAAGCAATAAAGTTGTCTTCCAAGCCTTAACCAGGATTGATTGGACCACCCTTGACTTCTAGCCACTGGGTGAGAAGGAGGAAGTTGAACCGACGCGAGATGATCGTTCAACTTCTCGTCAGCCTGGTGACGAATCTTAATCCGGCAGCCGGTCTAATTTTTACATATAGCATTGTGGGCAACAAACAACTATTCTTTTGGGCATCAAAGCGCCTTGTAATAGGCTAGTTGAAATACATTGACCTTCTACCATCGTGCACTGCTACTTGATATTGTAATCCGACATGATTGTTGCTATGCTTGCTTTATTTGCCTTGGTATTTCTTATAAGATCCTGGCTTCTGCATGTGAAAAACTTAAATATGTCCTAGCGGTTTACCGCCGGACGGGTTATGATACCCAATACAGAATCGAATTTCTCATAACCAATGGTTATAAAATAATGAAATATGAAATATATCATACCTGTGATGTTAGATCACATTTGTTGGTTTACCAATTTGTGTAGTAAGGGTGATAACCCAAACCTTGAGTATTTGAAAACGCTCACCGCATTGTGCTGGTGCGTAATAAGACATGCCGGGTTATGATAAACACCGGATGATCATCTTGGCGACCTATAGTCAATGCCAGACCAGATTAAGATATGTCGGTTCATAATTGATTATGTGCTAACAGCTGATAACTGGAAGCCACGCTGGGTTAAGAAACATCGGGTTGATGTACTGACATATAGTCTGGCCGGGTCAGTAGACACCGGTTAACTTAGAATTTTATCAAAAAGAGATGAAACCTGAAAAAGCAAAAGCAAATAAAACTTGTAGTCAAGGCTTTTCGAGGGCTGCCAGGCCCAAATTCGAGGCTTTTCATGGGCTGCCAGGCCACTAAGTTAAACCATTTAATAAAGCCTTTTAAGATGGGCCTCCAACTAACCAATCATCGTTTTAACTTTGACAAGTTCAGGGTCTGTATAAGAGTAACTTGTCAAACGTTCGGCGGGTCATGCCAGGATTACCTGGATAGGAGTGGCTTACTTGATGAAGGCAGGTTAACCCGGGGTTTTAGGTGAATACACCAGGCTTCCAAGCCGTCGGTTGATACCCAATTACAAGGGTCCTTTCAAACTCTTTGCTGCTATGTAAAAAGAGCCCGCAAGTAACTTTGTGAGATGTGCTCAATGGGTGCCTATGTTTGAGTCGTGATTTTAGCAACAATACTCTCTTTGGCCCCTTGGGTGTGAAGCTCCCAAGCTTTATTATGGCATGATAGCCGGTTTAATTGATAAACCTGACATTGATTTGTAAGCAGAAGCCCCCTTGTAACCAAGAAATATTGGAAGAACGGCAGAGGCCCTGCTTGTAGCAAGGATGCCGGTTTATTATATTAATCATAATATATACATTGTCAAAATATGTACATAATGAGAGCCTATGGCTCAGGTGTAGTAAGGCCGTAGAAGAGCGATATTCCATGGCCGACGGGTCTCCTCCTCCGATTTGCTTGAGTCTTTGTGCTCGCGAACGTCGATGAGGTAGTATGATCCGTTGTGCAGATTCTTGCTGACCACAAAGGACCCTTCCCAAGGTGGGGATAACTTGTGCATATCGGTCTGATCCTGGATGAGCCGGGGCACTAAGTCGCCTTCTTGAAAGGTTCTTGTTCTAACCCGGCGGCTGTGATAACGCCGCAGGTCTTGCTGATAAACCGCCGAACGAGCCAACGCCATGTCCCGTTTTTCATCTAACAGGTCCAGTGCTTCTTGACGTGCTTGCTCATTGTCCGCTTCAACATAATTGGCCCCCCGGGGTGAGTCATGACGAATATCACTTGGGAGTACCGCCTCTGCCCCGTAAACCATGAAGAAAGGTGTATACCCTGTAAATCAGTTTGGAGTGGTGTTTATGCTCCATAACACAGGTGGTAACTCCTCCACCCAACAACCCGGCGTCCTCTTCAAAGGAACCATAAGCCGGGGCTTGATACCCTTCAAGATTTCCTGATTGGCTTTCTTAGCTTGACCATTGGATTGTGGGTGAGCCACAGATGATACATCAAGTCGGATGTTCTCTCGTTGACAAAAGTCCTCCATCTTGCCTTTGGAGAGGTTCGTGCCATTATCTGTGATAATGCTGTGTGGAAAACCGAAACACAAGATCACCTTTTTGATGAATTGAACCACCGTGGCTGCGTCACACTTGCTTACTGGCTCCGCTTCAACCCATTTAGTAAATTTGTCAACCGCCACCAACAGGTGGGTCTTCTTATCTTTGGATCGCTTGAAAGGCCCTACCATGTCAAGCCCCCAAGTAGCAAACGGCCAGGTGATGGGAATCATCCATAGCTCCTGAGCCAGAACATGAGCTCGTCATGAGAATTTCTGACAACCGTCACATCGCCTCACCAAGTCTTCGGCATCAGCATGAGCCGTCAGCCAATAGAAACGATGACGAAAAGCTTTAGCAACCAAGGATTTTGAACCGGCATGATGACCACAGTCTCCTTCGTGGATCTCTCGTAAAACCTCTTGGCCTTCTTCAGGAGAAATACAACGCTGGAACACGCCAGAGACACTACAACGGTGTAACTTGCCGTTGTGAATAACCATGGACTTGGACCGCCGGACTATCCTGTCTGGCCAAAACTGCATCTTCTGGTAACTCGCCCCGGTTCAGATACGCCAAGTATGGAACTGTCCAATCCGGAATAATGTGTAAAGCGACCACCAACTGTGCCTCCGGATCAGGAATAGCGAGGTCCTCCTCTGTAGGCAACTGAACTGACGGGTTGTGCAAGACATCCAGAAAGGTATTGGGTGGCACCGGTTTACGCTGAGATCCCAGCCGGCTTAAAGCATCAGCTGCCTCATTTTTGGGCCGATCAATGTGCTCCACTTGATAACCCTTGAAGTGACCAGCAACAATATCCACCTCGCGTCGGTAAGCCGCCATGAGTGGATCCTTGGAATCCCAAGTACCTGAAACTTGCTAAGCTACTAGATCTGAGTCTCCAAAGCATCATACCCGGCTTAAGTTCATCTCCTTAGCCACTCGAAGACCATGGAGTAAGGCTTCATACTCAGCTGCATTGTTAGTACAAGGGAACATTAAGCAAAGAACATAATTAATTTTATCACCTCGAGGGGAAGTAAGGACAACTCCAGCTCCCGAGCCCTCCAATTGCCTGGATCCATCAAAGTGGATAGTCCAGTATGTGCTATCCAGTTTGTCTTCCGATGCCTGCAATTCTGTCCAATCATTGATGAAATGCACAAGAGCCTGGGACTTGATAGCTGTTCGAGGCATATACTTCAAACCGTGTGGTCCAAGCTCAATAGCCCACTGAGCAACCCGGCCAGTTGCTTCCCTATTCTGGATTATATCCCCCAAAGGAGCAGAACTGACCACAGTGATGGGATGACCTTGAAAATACTATTTAAGCTTCCGACTTGCCATCAAAATCCCATATACCAACTTATGCCAATGCGGGTATCCTTGCTTTGACTCAATGAGAACTTCACAGATATAATAAACCGGCCTTTGAACTGGGTATTCCTTTCTAGCCTCCTTGCACTCCACCACAATAGCTACACTGACAGCCCGGGTAGCAGCCACATACAACAATAGTGGCTCCTTATCAACTGGAGCAGCAAGAACTGGCGGTTCAGGCAACTGCTTCTTCAAGTCCTCAAACGCCGCATCAGCAGCATCGCTCCAGACAAAATTGTTTGTCTTCTTCAACATCTGATAAAAAAGGATTGCCTTTTCTCCCAACCTGCTGATAAACCGGCTCAAAGCCGCAATACGACCCGCCAAACATTGGACATCATTGATACATGCCAGTTTAGCCAGGGATGTGATAGCCTTGATCTTTTCCGGATTAGCCTCAATGCCTCGGTTGGACACCAGAAAACCCAAGAGTTTACCAGCCGGTACACCAAAGACACACTTAGCCGGATTGAGCATCATCTTATAAACTCTCAGATTATCAAAGGTTTCTTGCAAATTAGTGATGAGTGTCTCTTCTTTCCTGGACTTCACCACAATATCATCCACATAGGCATGGACATTGCGCCCAATCTGATTATGAAGACAATTCTACACACAGCGCTAATAAGTTGCCTGGGCACTCTTGAGCCCAAAGGGCATAGACACATAACAGAAGGCTCAAAAAGGAGTGATGAAAGCCGTCTTCTCCTGGTCCTTAACTGCCATCTTGATCTGATGATAACCAGAATAAGCATCCAAGAAACTCAAACGCTCACAACCCACCGTAGCATCAATGATTTGATCAATACGAGTGAGGGAGTCCTGGACTAGGGGGTGTCCGGATAGCCGAACTATCATCATCGGCCGGACTCCAAGACTATGAAGATACAAGATTGAAGACTTCGTCCCATGTCCGGATGGGACTTTCCTTGGCGTGGAAGGCAAGCTTGGCAATACGGATATGTAGATCTCCTACCATTGTAACCGACTCCGTGTAACCCTAGCCGCTCTGGTGTCTATATAAACCAGATGGCTTTAGTCCATAGGACGAACAACAATCATACCATAGGCTAGCTTCTAGGGTTTAGCCTCCTTGATCTCGTGGTAGACCTACTCTTGTAATACCCACATCATCAATATCAATCGAGCAAGACGTAGGGTTTTACCTCCATCAAGAGGGCCCGAACCTGGGTAAAACATCGTGTCCCTTGTCTCCTGTTACCATCCGCCTAGACGCACAGTTCGGGACCCCCTACCCGAGATCCGCCGATTTTGACACCGACAACGAGGGAGGGCAAAGGGATCAGCTGGGCAAGATTTGTTCAAATCTGTGTAATCCACACACATCTGCCAAGTGTCGTTTTTCTTAAGAACCAGCACCGGATTAGCCAACCACTCTGGGTGAAACACTTCCACAATAAACCCTGCTGCCAACAACCGGGCTACCACTTCACCAATGGCCTTGCACCGTTCTTCATTAAAACGGCGAAGAAACTGTTTGACCGGTTTGAACTTCGGATCAATATTAAGAGTGTGCTCAGCGAGTTCCCTCGGTACACCTGGCATGTCAGAAGGTTTACATGCAAAGATGTCCCGGTTCTCATGGATGAACTCGATGAGCGCGCTTTCCTATTTCGGATCCAAGTTGATGCTGATGCTAAACTACTTGGATGAATCGCCAGGAACAAAATCAACCAATTTGGTCTCATCAGCTGATTTGAACTTCAAAGTTGGATCATGCTCTGTAGTGGTCTTCTTTAGAGAAGTCATGTCGGCCAGATCAACATTGTCCTTATAAAACTTCAACTCCTTCATTGTACAAACCGATTCAGTATAAGCTGCATCACCTTCCTAGCATTCCAGTGCAATCTTATGGCTACCGTGAACCGTGATGGTCCCCTTATGACCTGGCATCTTTAGCTGTAGATAAACATAACACGGCCTTGCCATGAATTTAGCATAAACCGGCCGTCCAAACAAAGCATGGTACGGACTTCTGATCGTGACCACCTCGAAGGTCACCGTCTCGGATCTTGAATCATGATCATCTCCAAAAACCACCTCCAGAGCTATCTTACCAAGTGGGTAAGCCGATTTACCAGGTACCACACCGTGAAAAACGGTATTTGACGGTCTAAGGTTCTTATCTATCAACCCCATACACCGGAAGGTTTCATAATACAAGATATTGATACTGCTCCCCCCGCCCATGAGTACCTTAGTGAACTTATAACCTCCAACCTGCGGTGCAACCACCAAAGCTAGGTGGCCCGGATTGTCAACCCGGGGCGGATGATCCTCCTGACTCCAGACAATAGGCTGCTCAGACCAGCGTAGATAACTGGGTACTGCCGGTTCAACAGAGTTTACTGCCCTTTTATGAAGCTTCTGATCGCGCTTTGCACAAACTAGTAGTGAAGACATGATATTGTCCACCATTTAACTATTTCGGGTTGCTCTGATAACCCAACTGCTACTGATTCCCTTGATTACTCTGCTGATTGTGACCACCTTGGTTGTTCTAATTGCCCTGATTATTCTGAAATCCTGAGCTTGAACCGCCACCACCGTAACCCGGCCCGTGAAATCCTGGACCGGAACCACTGGATGGACCCTGATCATACTAGAAGAGATCAGAGTTTTTGAATTCCCTCGTGATGTGACAATCCTTCCAGAGGTGTGTGGCCGGAACCTCCTTTGTCCCGTGCTTTGGGCAGGGCTGGTTTAACAAGCGTTCCAGATTCATGCCTCAACCGCGCTGGGGCAGTTTACCCTGACGGCGCTGCATATTGCCCTGCATACTGGTGTTAGCCACAAAATTTGAATTGTCTGCTTTACGCTTACCATTACTCTCGTTGCTCGCCTGTTTATGTTGTCCTTTTGAACCGGCATTCTTCTTTCCCTTCTCCTGCTTTTCTTCATCAGAATCAGGGTCCTTGGTATTATCAGAATTAGCATACTTAACTAGAGCTGCCATGAGCGTTCCCATATCATTGCAGTGACGCTTCAGCCATCCCAACTTCATCTTTAGTGACTTAAACTGGCAATTACCTTCCAATGTCACAATTGCCGTGTCAGGATTGATGCGGCCTGACGAATGCAAAATTTTTGAAACCCGGCGCACCCAATGGGTTGTTGATTCATTCTCTCCTTGGACACAAGCCGCCAGATCCACAATGGACATGGGTTGCTTGCACATATCCTTGAAGTTTGCTATAAACTTGGCCTTCAACTCATCCCATGAACTGAACGAGTTAACAGGCAGGCTCTTCAGCCAGGTACGAGTCGTTCCTTCTAACATCATGGTGAAGTATTTTGCACATGCCACTTCATCCACATCTAGCATCGCCATTGCCATCTCATAACTTTCAACCCACGCCTCAGGGGGCTGATTAGCGGTATAATTAGGCACTTTACGCGTACCCTTGAAATCCTTGGGCAGCCGCACATTACGCCGAGCCGGGGTGAGGCACGGTACTCCCCATGAGCTAAAGGCCAAACCACGTTCAACTGACGCCGCTGGCTGAACCAGAGCGGGTTGATTCTGGTACTGCGCTGCCAACTGTGCTACTACCTCTGCTTCATGTCGTGCTCTGCCGTTGTTCACCACATCCTGAGCATTTAAACTGCCATGTGCCAGATTAGGCCCATGAGGGGCATCACGATGCCGTGCACTGCTTGACACGGCCGATTCATCCATGTGCCTGCTATAACTCTTGCTCGAACGGGGGGTTGAATGTATTCTATCTCGGCTGTAGAAATAAGCCTGCTGCTGCACAACAGCGGTTTGAAGAACATCCCGGGCCCGTCGTGTCTCAACCGCTGCTAGCGACTCACCCTCCATCGGAATAGCTGCCAAACATGATGCTGCAGCGATCATATTATCCAAAGGGCTAGAGAAGTGACCTGGTGGCGTTGTTACATATTGCGGCGGGTTGTCCGTACGTTGAGGCGGGTCCATCATCCGTGGCTGATCCGGCGCCGCCCCAGGCGCCTCGGTCCGATTTACTACTGTCGGATTACTGGGCCCGGCTCCTGGCGTATTGAAGAGATTCATACCCTCATAAATCTGTGGCAGACGAGACCGGTACTTCCTTCTCATTACTTTGTTTGACGCGTTCTAATCCAACAAAAGCCGGTAATTCTGCGCCTGGATCTGTTGTGATTGGGCATTTAAAGCGGCTCGTTCTTCAGCCATCCTGGCCTCCTCAGCCGCCAAGTCCGCCTTGGCCTGAGTTATCTAATCCTTTAGCTCTGTAACATCCGCATTATGCTGAACTTGGGTCTTCGGGGTGACTGCTGTGGTCATCAATACCGTCAAGGCGTCCAGCAAACAGGCAAGGACCTGAGCCGGTCGGCGCGCCGGGCCTCCTGCCGCGGCTGCCGATCCGGAGATCATTGCTGCTGTAGATGAAGATGCACGGTGGGCTACGTACCGGCCATGAAGATTGCAACCCGGTTTGGTGGTTCAAAGGGGCCCGGAATATTGTCGCCATCGGAATATCCCCCAACCCGGCCATCTTGCAATTGGTATAGTGACTCGGTTTCGCCAGTCGATGATTCGCCATCTGAGTAGATGGCTATCTCATCATCGGACACCGGTTCAGATTCCGCACCATGGATGGCAGGCTGAACCCGGGCTGGACTTGCATGCTGAGCCGTTTTGATGAGGTCGATGGAGATGTTCGGCTCAGGGCCCGGTTCGCCGATCTTGCCGATGAAAACGTGAATTCCCCCAAAGGGGACCTGGTACCCGTACTCGATTGAGCCGGCCTTGGGGCCCCAGCCTGCGTCGTTGATGTAGAGCTTGCCGCGACGACTCTTGTTCATCCGGCCAACCACGTACCCTTTGAGTCCTTCAAAGTTTCCCTTTAAGAACTCTAAACCATCGTGCGATAGCCCCACGGTGGGCGCCAACTATCGTGGAACTAACACGTCAGATGTCATAGCAGAAGGACTTAGTCATGGAGCCATCGCAATGAGATTAGCTTGAAGGGGTTAAACCGGACAAGGGACACGAGAGTTTTATACTAGTTCGGCCCCTTACAATGGAGGTAAAAGCCTACGTCTAGTTGTGATGGGATTATTGGGATTTCGATGGCCAGCGAGCAATACGCTTTGCCTGAGTCTCAAGTTGTTGTCTCTTGTTCCTAAACCGCCACCGGGTCGTCCCTTTATATACAAGGTTGACACCCGGCCGGTTTACAGAGTTCTGAGGCCGGCTCATACAAGTGTCCGGCTCAGTCTCTTCCTTTCCCTGACTTACAATACAAGTTATACGACTATGGCGGTTTACAACTATGGGCCCTAAACCGCCTTTGGGCTCTGGGCCTCTAAGCTTTACTAGTAGAGTGCCTTCTTCTTTTATCTTCATGGGCTTCAATATGGATGAGCGTGAACCGGCCCGACCTGGGCGGTTTACACTCAGTAGTTATATCCTCAACAGAGCCCGGGTGAGCACAAGACACCAGGGCGCGCCTGGAGGCCCAGGCGCGCCCTGGTGGGTTGTGCCCACCTCGGTGGCCTCCCGTACCGCCTCTTTTCTCTATAAATACCTCAATATTCCAGAAACCTTAGGGGAGTCAACGAAAATCAGTTATAGAAGCCGCAAGTTCTAGAAACCACATATCCAATCTAGACACCATCACAGGGGGGTTCATCATCCTCATTGGTGCCTCTCCGATGATGCGTTAGTAGTTCACTATAGACCTACGAGTCCGTAGATAGTAGCTAGATAGCTTCCTCTCTCTCTTTTGATTCTCAATACAATGGTCTCTTGGAGATCCATATGATGTAACTATTTTTGCGGTGTGTTTGTTGGGATCCGATGAACTTTGAGTTTATGATCAGATCTTTGTTTTTATCCATGAAAGTTATTTGAGTCTTCTTTGATCTCTTATATGCATGATTGCTTATAGCCTCGTATTTCTTCTCTGATATTTGGGTTCTGTTCGGCTAACTTGATCTATTTATCTTGCAATGGGAAGAGGTGCTTTGTGATGGGTTCGATCCTACGGTGCTTGATCCCAGTGATAGAAGGGGAACCGATACATATGTATCGTTGCTATTAAGGATAAAAAGATGGGGTCTATTTCTACATAAATAGATCTTATCTAAATCATGTCATTGTTCTTATTGCATTACTCCGTTTCTCCATGAAATTAATACACTAGATGCACGCTGGATAGCGATCGATGTCTGGAGTAATAGTAGTAGATGTAGGCAGGAGTCGGTCTACTAATCTTGGACGCAATGCCTATATAATGATCATTGCCTAGATATCGTCATGATTATCTTAAGTTCTATCAATTTCCCAACAATAATTTGTTTACCCATCGTATGCCATTTTTCTTGAGAGAAGCCACTAGTGAAATCTATGGCCCCCGGGTCTCTTCTTTATTATATTTTCCTTCACGACCGATCCAAAAATACTAAAATACTTTGCTGCACTTTATTTTATTCGTGATCTATTTATTCAATCTATTACAACTTTCTCCCGTCCACGTGCCAATTTCTGGCGCCGTTACCCGAAAGGGATTGACAACCCTGTTAACACGTCGGGTTGCAAGTATTTGTTCTTTGTGTGCATGAGCTGTTTACATGGTGTTGCGTGGTTCTCCTACTGGTTCGATAACCTTGGTCTCATCACTGAGGGAAATACCTACCATTGTTGTGATGCATCTTCCCTTCCTCTTTGGGGAAATACCGACGTAGTTCAAGCAGACATCAAAAAGAATTTCTGGCATCGTTGCCGGGGAGACATCATCAACAAATACCAGGTTCCTAATCAAAAATCTCATCTCCTTGAAATTTACATTATTTGCCATTTGCCCCTTGTTTTCCTCGCCCCCACTTCACAAAAAATTGCCGTTTTATTCGCCCTCTTTCTCGTCCGTGTTTTTCGTTGCAATTTTTTTGCTAGAATTTGTCACCATGAGTGACTTCGGTATGGCAGAAACAGATGATGGCCTAACTCCTAAAATGGAACGATCTGGCAATCTGGATGCTAAAACTTTTGTTTTGGGGCAAGGGAATGTTATAGGAATAGAACGTATCCAAGAATTTTTCAATTGTGTTGGAAATTTCAGTCTTGATGATGTTCCTATACTTAAGAGGACTAAATCTTATGCGGAAGCTATTCCAGCAATAGTTATGAAACTTGAAAATAAATTTATCCTACTCATCCTAGCTTGCAAAGATAGTTTTTTGAGTTACCCTTTATAAAGAATCCCAAATCTAAGAAGTTGGCCACCCTTGTTCCTATGAATGAATTTGATTACATAGTCCGGGAGCAAGGGAGATTTTTTATTTCTATGGTATGAATCGTGAAAAACCGGTGATAGATGAAATTCTTTATAATAGTGATTATGTTCTAAGGCATTTTTTAGGGATAATAATATCTTCGATGAGAATCTTAAAAAGGAACCCCCTGTTTTAGATATAATCCAACAAGTTTTCAATGATGTTAATCAAACTATTCTTGGATTGCTGCCAGAAATCAAAGGGGTTATGATGATAAAAAAACTTGATAGTGCTAAAGTTTCGATGGATAATGTATTCTATGTTGTCTTTGCAAAACCACCTAAGAAAAGCATTTCTGAGATAAAGAAAAACAAAGATGACAACACTTAGATCCTTCGCTTTATGCCTAGCTAGGGGCATAAAACGATAGCGCTTGTTGGGAGGCAACCCAATGAATAAAATTTATTCTTGTCTTTTTCTTTCTGTTCTTGAGTGTTTGCACAATTATGCTACTGTTATGATTGTGTTTTTCATGTTTCAATTAGTGTTTGTGCCAAGCTAAGCCTTTGGTATCATGTTGGGTGATAGTTGATTTGATCTTGTTGAAAAACAGAAACTTTTGCACTCACAAAAATAATTTTCATAAATCACAAAAACGTGCTTTTGCTCTGATTTTTTAAACAATATTTATATACAAATTTTCCACGTTGTCCTATTTTCTCAGAATTTTTGGAGTTACAGAAGTATTCTAAATATTCAGATTGCTAGAGACTATTCTGTTTTTGACAGATTCTGTTTTCTTTGTGTTGTGTGCTTGTTTTTATGATTCTATGGTTTCCTTTGAAGAGCTTTTTCCATAGAAAAGTTGGAATATAGTAGATATAATGCAAGAATAAAATATGAATAGGTTTTCAACAATACTTATAGTAGTGATTTGCTTTCTTATACTAATGGATCTCACGAAGGTTTTGTTGAGTTTTGTGTGATTGAAGTTTTCAAGTTTTGGGTGATATCACGATGGATGAAGGAATAAGAATTAGCAAAAGGCTAAGCTTGGGGATGCCCGAGGCACGCCAAGTTAATATTCAAGAAGTATCAAGCAAGTAAGCTTGGAGATGCCCCCGAGTGGCATCGCCTCTTTCTTCTAACAACCATCGGTATTTTACTTGGAGCTATATTTTTATTCGTCACATATTAAGAGTTTTGCTTGGAGTGTATCGTATGATATGAGTCTTTGTTTGTTTTGATTTTTCATTTTAAGTCATGAATCCTTGTTGGACACATCTATTTGAGAGATCCAAAATTATGCTATGATTTGTTAGAATTTCTCTATGCTTCACTTAAATCTTTATGAGCTTCAGAATTGCTCTATGCTTCACTTATATCTTTTTGAGCATGGTGTGCTTTATTATTTTTGAAGAAATGCTCTCATGCTTCACTTAGATTTATTTGAGAGTTAGTAATTTTCTAAGAAATTCTCTGTTGCTTCACTTAAATTATTTTCAGAGAAGAAAGTTTTTATGCTCATGATCTTCACTTAAATTTGTTTGAGCTTATCAAAAGCAACATATGAAATTAGTACCAAAGTGATAGATATCCAAGGAAGATATAATAAAAACTTTCATGAAGATCATTGGACAAAATAAACTTGATTCTTTGTAATAGTTTTGAGATATGATTATATGATATGGGAGTCATGTTGATGAGTAATTGTGCTTTAGTAAGAATATTAGTATTAAGGTTTGTGATTCCCATGTAAGCACAAAAGTCAATAGTTATGCAATGAAATTACATCCTACTTGTGGTGAATTATTTGGTGTTAGTTATGCTTAATGCTTGCTTATGATATTTTTTGTTTATTGGTTGGTCGCTTCTCAGTCTTTTGCTAACCTTCATTTTGCACTAAGTATGATCACTACTTGTGCATCCAACATCCTTAAACCCAGTTTTTTCACATGAGTCCACTATACCTATCTATATGTGGTATTCCCGTGTCGTTCTAAGAAAATTTGTATGTGCCATATCTAATTTTCAAAATAAACTTCTCTTGTGTGCTCGTACTGCTCATGAAACGGTAAGGGGTGGCTAATATATTTCCATGCTAGATGTGTTATTCTCAAGATGAGTGTTTATTCACTTGTCATTGCACGAGAGTACGACAAATGTATTAGGAATGCCCAATCCTAAAATGAAAATTGAATTTACTTTATGTTATCAAATAATAAATTCCTTGGAAAGTGTTGGTATGGACGGTACTCGTGGATTCGGTTAGCCGTGGAATGTGAAAGTATGGTGGAAAAAGGAATAAACTTTATTTTCTGTTTGGGAACCGCCTATGATACATCTAGCATGGAAAGTATTGGGAACTACTCGATCGTTTTTGTTGACAGGAAAAGCATGCCTCCCAAAAAAAGTTATCTCTATCTTTTTTCGCTTTGAACTCTGGCACCTCACTACTAGAAATCCCCTTATAACCGATGGTTAAATTACCGTCGAATATTTTAGTTCACCGTCGGATATCCTTATAGCTGACGGTTCACCGTCGGCCATCTCCCGTCGGCTTTGCTTTGTCGGCCATTACACTAATAGCCGATGGTAAGGTCGACTAAAAACTTCACCCACGGTAATAAGCTGACGGTGAACCGTCGGATATGTGTTGGTCGCAAGCCAGCTCACGATAACTTGATGACCCTTATAGCCGAGGGTTACCCGTCGGGTATATCATTTCCGACAGTTATTGCTCACCGTCGGATTTTATAATGGTCGACGGTATACTTCACCCGACAGGGTTAGCGACTACCTTGAGGAGAACCAAACCCTCAGCTAATATGATTGTCGATAGTCGATACACCCCTTTGGGATTCTTTTGTTTGAGAGTCCAATGAACACCATCAATTTTATAATTCGTGTATGGCATTAGTTACACCTCATGTACTACTTTGACCGAAGGGTGTTGCACAAAAGGGAAGTGTGATTCACAATGGTAGCATTTCACAATATTGGCTTAAATATGTCTCATAATTACACAAGCACACATCACAATAGACCATAATATTATATTTAACATAGCCTCAGAAAGTATCACAAGCCCAATGAGTTGCATCCAAATTACATTGACCGTAATGATCTATCTTGGAAGTGTCAAATGCAAAAACTAAACAGTAACTAAGATATTATTATACAAATTTTTTGCATAATCTAAGTTTGCCATGAATTTCAGAACTTCTCCTTATTGCATTACTTCAAGAGATCATCAAATTCATCACCGTCATTGCCATAGTTATCATACTGCCCATCGCCATATGGATCATCATTACCCTCGACATAGATGTCTTTTCTCTGTTTGCCACCCTCTGGTATGTCTTCACATTCCCTAAGAAACGGCAATACTAGTTGTAAGAGGGATGAAGTATGTAATGTACCTGAGATTTAGTTGACCTCCAAGGACCAAACTTAATATAGTTGTTCAAATTTAATTGAACTGTCACTTGATGAGCGGAAGACCAACATGTGATGTATAGAATTTTGAAATAGGAAGAGACTCGATGTGTACCTCTAATGTCATGTAAATTAACAAATTCATAATTAGCATTATAGTTAGACCAAAATGGTCAAGTGATACATGTAAAAATAATCTTTATCTGAAAGACAGTAGTTGTGTGGATAGTTAGTTCGTTGGCTTTAACTTGAGAACATTTTACCATACTGTATGCTTTAACTTGTATAGTTGCGATCATACATGGGGTTAATTAGAATCATGAAATTTGCAATTTTCTGCATGGCTCAACAAAGGTGCCAAGGTCATGATATTTTTTTTGTTGAGAAAAGAGGTTCTGATCTATTTCATATGCAGTATAACATGTGCTAGTTTTCCAGGGACCTAGCTCCTCTACAACTAGAATTTCTGTTACTGAAATACAACACTCACTGAAAAATATTGATCATGTCTGTATTGTTGATCTCTAAAAGATAGAAATATTCAGTTTGGCTCCCTAGTAACAAGTTTCTATAGTACATTTGTAGAGATGTGCATGTGAGAATGGAAAAACTGATGTTATAATTATGCTCAAAGTACGATACAACAAACTGCAGTTAGCACTACAACATATGCTTGTAATAAAGTGCAAGAAGCCAAGTGCATCATTATGGTCAAATTAAGATGCAAAAAACTACAGATTGGCTCCCTCACAGTTAGCTAGCTTTGCTACTGCAACATGTGAAGAAGAGAAACTACAAAGTGGGGTTTCACCTTGTTGCAAGCCAATTAACCTACAAGAGATTATTCACACCAGATATGCAGAACAAACCTTAATGGCTTCAATATTTTCTGCTTGCTATACGCAGCAGACTGAAGTGATGTAAACTTGGCAAGTGATGTAACGAAAGCATACCTTTGAGTTTTCATGGACATAGTTGTGGTGACAAGTATTGCACAGCGAAATCCGTCGATGCACTGGCATGCTGCATTCTAGCCGTTGCTTCATATATGACCTGTCCATCTAATTCTGTTAACCCAGGGTGGTGGGGAGGAGATGGGAAAGGATAAGGGGTTAGTAACTAGATATTAATCATGGTCAAAGAAGAGTAAGTGATTGGCTAGCAAATCTATTTTGACGGCTAACTACACAATCTGAACTATACACCTTTGAAAATGCATTAGACTCTTGCGCTTGGAAGTTTAGAACTACTACATTGTTGCTTTGTAAATACATACATGCTCACTTGCTGGTTTTATTTTGGTGTGTAGGTAAAAGTTAAAAGTGAACCACAATCTCAGGTTTAGGGATGCAAATGGCAACTGATCACAAAATGAATTAGAAACAAGTGAAACTCTATAATTTTCAGGAAGAGAAAGAGAAGTACAGTTAGCTGTTTCAGATTTAAAGAGACAATTCCGCCTTTCACCGGATGCAAAATAATTTTTTATGTGCTCACTACTTGAAAAAAATTAACACAAGTTTACATCACCAGTGAAACATCTTAGGTATCACATTGATTTTGGTCGTATATCATTACATAGGTATCAACCCCTGTTGTAGTCCTCCTATTCCACTATACAAAAAACTCCCAAAATAAAAACACAACACTTATTTGTTTGAATCATAAATTGGTAAAGCTTCTGGTGCCTAAACGTATTTATGTTGCTGAATAAGAATAATTTATGTTGTTGTCAACAATGTCATGGTGCAGCAAATCGTTTCTTGTAGGTGTGCAGAAAAGCAACAAGGCAATAAGAGATAATGTGCTCTTCGTGGAAATACATATGCTGAGGCATCAAGGATTCATGGTCATCAATTCATCAATTTTAGCAGTATAAAGAACACTAGAGGTAATAATAAATACAACCAGGTCCATGGAGCACCCAACGACGACTACAAGCACTAGAGTGAGCCGAAAACACGCCACCATCATCAACCGTTCCTCGCTGAAGCCGGGCAACCTTGTTGTAGTAGACAGTTGGGAAATCGTCTTACTAAGGCCAACCAGGGCACCAGGGCAGGAACCATCACCGACGAAGAGAGTTGTAGATTGGAAAGATTAAACATCAACTAAGGGACACTATGATCGTACTTGAGCATTGGGTGTAGCTAATATGCGAGTGTGTTTCATGAATGGATTAATGATTGAGCATAATGGGCTAGGGATAACTTGCTTTAGTGTTGATATTTTGAAAGAAACGATTGCTTGTTGATATGCTTGAGTATTGAAATCCTCATGTCAAAACTAGACAATTGCTTTGAACCATATAAAAGTCCAAATGTCCATGCTACAAATAAAAGAATATGTGATGAGCATGTTAGGCAGCATTCTACATCAAAAATTCTATTTTTATCATTTACCTACTCGAGGACGAGCATGAATTAAGCTTGGGGATGCTGATATGTCTCCAAAGTATCTATAATTTTTGATTGTTCCATCCTGTTATATTATCATTCTTGGATGTTATACAATCATTATATAGCAATTTTATATCATTTTTTGGTACTAACCTATTGACATAGTGCCCAATGCCAGTTGTTGTTTTCTGCATGTTTTTTACATCGCAGGAAATCAATACCAAACGGAGTCCAAACGCAGTAAAACTTTTTGTGTATTTTTTTGGACCAAAAGACATCCAGTGGGCCAAAGAAGTACCGAATAGGGAGCCCGAGGTGAGCACAAGACACCAGGGCGCGTTTGGAGGCCCAGGCGTGCCCTGGTGGGTTGTGCCCACCTTGGTGGCCTCCCGCACCGCCTCTTTGTTGTATGAATACACAAATATTCCAGAAACCCTAGGGGAGTTGACGAAAATCAATTCCAGCCACCGCAAGTTCCAGAAACCACAGATCCAATCTAGACACCATCACGGAAGGGTTCATCATCCTCATTGGTGCCTCTCCGATGATGTGTGAGTGGTTCATTGTAGACATACGGGTCCGTAGATAGTACCTAGATGGCTTCCTCTCTCTCTCTCTCTCTCTTTTGATTCTCAATACAATGGTCTATTGGAGATCCATATGATGTAACTCTTTTTGCGGTGTGTTTGTTGGGATCCGATGAACTTTGAGTTTATGATCAGATCTTTGTGTTTTATCCATGAAAGTTATTTGAGTCTTCTTTGATCTCTTATATGCATGATTGCTTATAGCCTCGTATTTCTTCTCTGATATTTGGGTTTTGTTTGGCCAACTTGATCTATTTATCTTGCAATGGGAAGAGGTGTTTTGTAATGGGTTCGATCTTACGGTGCTTGATCCGAGTGATAGAAGGGGAACTAACACGTATGTATCATTGCTATTAAGGATAACATGATGGGGTCTATTTCTACATAAATAGATCTTGTCTACATCATGTCATCATTCTTATTGCATTAATCTGTTTCTCCATGAACTTAATACACCAGATTCTTGCTGGATAGCGGTCGATGTGTGGAGTAATAGTAGTAGATGCATGCAGGAGTCGGTCTACTAATCTTGGGCGTGATGCCTATATAATGATCATTGCTTGGATATCGTCATTATTATTTGAAGTTCTATCAATTGCCCAACAGTAATTTGTTTACCCATCGTATGCTATTTTTCTCGAGAGAAGCCACTAGTGAAACCTACGGCCCCCGGGTCTCTTCTTTATTATATTTGCCTTCACGATCTATTTTCCTTTGCTTTTATTATCATATCTATTAATCCAAAAATACAAAAATACTTTGCTGCACTTTGTTTTATTCGCAATCTATTTATTCAATCTATTACAACTTTCTCTCATCCACGTGTCAATTTTTGGCGCCATTACCCGAAAGGGATTGACAACCCCTTTAACACATCGGGTTGCAAGTATTTGTTCTTTGTGTGCAGGAGCTGTTTAGGAGGTTTTGCATGGTTCTCATACTGGTTCGATAACATCGGTCTCATCACTGAGGGAAATACCTATCGTGGTTGTCATGCATCATCCCTTCCTCTTTGGGGAAATACCGACGTAGTTCAAGCAGACATCACATGCATTCGCCACAAATAGGGATATGCGCCCCATGGCATGCCCACATCCTTCATGCCCATGTGCCTCGTCAACACAACTTTGCATGTAAAATACCATGGGAAGACATGAGGCATACGTTAGCCCGAAGTATATATCCGGCTCAACCGAACTTCGGAATCACCTCGTCTTCGGACAACCCGGTGACCAATCCTAGATACCACCAAGTTTTAAACTTCATTGGTAGGGTCCTCACCCATCAAGGCCTCATCGAAGGTCCCCACCCCCACCTATTAGAAGCAAAGGCACAGACATGCAGCAGGGCATAGTGAAGGTTTGAACTCACGCATCAAGGCCCTACGTCAACATTTATTTCTGTAACTTTTCTTTTTCTTTCTCTCTCGCAAACACTGCCTTCGCAATTCGAATTGTACGGTTAGATGTCTTGAGCTCATGATAAATAATAAAATACCCTTTATGGTATTCGGATATCTGCATCTTGCAATTTTTCCTGCCCCTTTCTGATTTTCTCCTCGCTCTTCGAACATCCCGACATAAAAATACGTTAATCAGTCACGAGTTCGATTTGTACATCAACTCAATATCTTCAAGTCCGGCACCACTTTTCGTTAGGTGCTCGGCGTCTCAGATATTTCATTATATGCATCCGTTCTGAACTATGTCTTGGGTCAATAGTTGGGTTGCCCGGCTCCTGTGTTTGCCCCTTATGTTCCGCTCGTTTGGCTAAGAGGGCAAAGGGAGAACCCCTACGATTCTACTATCAGTCTACCCATTCAAGTGCCTTAGGAGGAAAAAGCCAAAAACAGACAGTCATAGTAAGCGTGAACCAGTCTGCGGTCCGATGACGAGGTTGGACTCTAAAAATCATTGGCAATTTCGCCGTGTCATATGAAGGGTTCGTGTTAACACAAACCAAGTGATCGGAAAGGGGCAGACTTTGACCCCCCAAGTACATCACACCGGGGGCTAGTCCCTAGTCCCCACCGTCAAGCTCCTAAGGCTAAGTGAAAGCGGTAAAGCTGAATAGTCCGATTGCCTGGTTTCGTCCCCGCACTACCGCCTCCACGTACCAAGATGTTGGCTAAGGGTAACAATGCGGAAAAAAAACACCCTTCATGAAATTCACATAGGGGCTGAAGTCGACGACCGGTAACTTTCAGAAATAAACATACGGCCACACAAGAGTCAAAATTTAATCACTACAACATCAAACAAGTTCATTGGGCACATAATAAAGCATAAGCCCCACTACGTACACACTTGTAACATCTACTAAAACATTACTTTTTTTAACACTGACCCTCTATCGCCCACGCTCCGGTCATCACCTGCGTGAAGTATAACTCAGGGCGACGATGCTCCTTCCCTTGGGGCAGAGGACCATTGAACATCTCCATTGGATTAATTTCTTGGTCAATGAACCATGGTCTTCGTGAACACGAGCCTCGCCCCCTCAAGGCACACCGACCGCTTCACGGTGTCAATCCGGAGCGACACCTCCCACAACCTTTGAACAAGGCTGAAGTGGGTATCCGGGAAGGGGCTCGGCCGTCCATAGGTTGATACAATGGTCCTTCAAGGCTAGCTCGGACATTTGACGCATTTCCATCAGCTGCTTCATTTGATCGTCGAGGAGGGGAGGACGCTCAGAGTCCGGAAACTGTGACCAAAAAAGCCGCTGGCTAGAATCCTCCTCGCGGGTGGCATAGTGCCTCGCCGCGGCCGCCACATTCTTCAGGAGTTTGGCCTGTGAAGCACCAGAACCTCGTTAGCAGGGCGAATCTGTTGCCTCCGAACACACTCTACATTAAACTTTTCTTACAATGGGCAATTCGTGCAGCCTGCTGAAGATCCTCCCGAACAGCTCAGGCGTCACTTCTCGCCTCCTGGAGCTCCTTCTCCGCCTTAGACAGACGGAAGGATTGCTCCTCCTGCCCCTTCTCAAGGGCCTCAAGCTTTTCAGCAGCATCTCAGAGCTCCCCTTGGACCTCGGTCACCCGAGATTCATGCTGCTTAGCAGCATGCTTGGCCTCCTCAAGTTCGAACACCACCATCTCGGCGGTCGTCCTCTTCTCGGCCGCCTCGGTCTCATCTTTCCTAAGGACCTCCTTCAGGCCCTCGACCATGGTGGCAGCAGCTGCAAGATCATCAAGATAAGGGGTCAGTAAATGGTCCAGCCAGTCTCTATCCCGCAAATGCACACCTTCTTAAATAGCTTACCTTGTGCCTCTTCAAGCCGTTTGTTGACAAGGTCCAGCTCTTGGTCGGAAAGCTTGAGTTTCCGATCCATCTTCTCTAATGCCGCAACGTTAGCAACCGCGGCAACAGAAGATGCCTACGTTAACATTATCAAAGGTAGACATTGTTAATCAACCTACCGAATTTGATCCTCCGCGGGTCTTTTTGAAGATCCTGGCAGAGTCTCGGCGGCTGCTATGTATGCGGCCTACTTAAATTAAGAACTATAACCACATTACGAGAAAAGGTCATTAGATGACTTACCTCAAAGCCTGTTAGAAGGCCTTCGATAGAGTCATTCAGTCCAGACTGGACAGGCCGAACATTCTGCATAACCACACCCATAAGGGTGCGGTGCCCTTCGACGATGATGGAGTTGCTCACTAACTCCTCCAGCGTGTCCGGCCAGCCCACCACCGCTCGTAGGAGGTGTTTGGCGCTGGCGTTGGCTCCCCAGCCCCCTTGCTACTGGGGGGAACCTGTGCCGTTGAGGGCCTCAGAGGCTCGGGAGCAGTCCATGGAGGGGGTCCAGATGGCCCGGACTCTTTTCCCTCGTCAGCCAGGAGGGACGCCCCCTCCTGGTCTTCAGTTACTGAGGTGTTGACCTCAGCCATCACTGCATTTACCTCCCCCACCATGTTCGGAGGAGGAGGAGTTCTTTGGAACCGCACCTCCTCAGCCTTTTCGGGGGCCAAAGTAGGCGCGGAATGTGCCATAGACCCAATGTCCGCCAGCTCGGCGGGCGAGGTCGTCCCTTCCAAGGTCTGCTCAGTGGAGCGCTCATGTGGGGGGCTATAGTTTGGAGGGGTTAACCTTCAATTAAAACATACTATTGAAAGCATAATAATCAAAAATACAAGACACCTTACCTCGTGGCAGGGGGCTTGACCCTGGAATCCTTCTTCCGTAGCTCCTCGGATGCCTTAGACTTCTCATCGTCCGAGCTGTCAAGAATGGCTAGCTTAGGCCGGTGTTCAGGGCCGAGGAGGGTTGGACCTCCTTGATGTCTTTCGATGCCGGACTCTTTCTAGAGTGCAAAGAGGTGCTCTCCTCTTCGTCCTCCTCCTCCTAGCCCCCATCCTATACGGATGATGCCGCAGCATCTCCAGACCAGTTGCCCAGACGAATCCTATGGTGTAGGCCTTCCCTGGCCTCTGGCGCTTCTTGCTTCTTGCCCTTCCTCACGGGCTCCTTGTAGGGCACCATAACCAGCATCTTCTCCATCTGCTCTGATCGGGGCTCCTCTAGCAGCGGCTCACTAATCTTCTTGGCCTTGGCAAGCCAGCCTACAAGATACACGCGATGAGGTTAGACTGAATCCCATGTATTAGGAATATCTGAACACTCTTCGTGAAAACATGCCACTCACCTCCTTTAGGGGATTCGCGGTGTCTAGGCCGATGTCCTTCCCCTCGGCCAGCCACTCCTTCTGGGGCTAGAATAGTTGGCCCCATATCTTGTCCAGAGTTGTGTCGAAGAGATGTCGCACAGTGGCCAAATCCTCGGGATCATGCTCCCACATGGGTTTGGCCCTCTCCTAACAAGGGAGGATCCCGCGGTGGAGCATGATTTGGAACACATCGACCAGCTTTGCACTGGTCTCTATCACGCTGTCGACGCACTTCTTCAGCGCCTTGGTGTTGGCAACATGTCCCCAGTCCGGACTCTTGGTGGTCCAGGGGGCCAGTCTCGTGGGGGGTCCAGATCGGAATGCAGGGGCCGCTCCCCATGTGGCCTCATGTGGCTTGGTGATGTAGAACCACTCCTTCTGCCACATCCGGACAGTGTCGATGAAGTGGCCATCCGGCGACTAGACTCATGTCAGCCTGCTGATCTTCTAAATATGGAGCAGGGAGTTGGGGGATAGATCGTTGAAATCTAGCCCATAGTAGATCAACCCCCGCACAAAGGGATGCAGGGGAAATCCCAGTCCCCTAAGGAAATGGGGGAGAAAACTACCCTTTTGCCTGGCTCGGGCGTGGGAATGATCTGGCCCTCTTCAGGGGCCTGATGGGCGACATTTACCCGCAAGTAGCCGGCCTCCTTCAGCTTTAAGATGTCCTCGTTGGTGACGGAGGAGGCCTCCGACTTCCCATTGGTGCCAGACCTTGCCATGGTCGAAGGAGGCAAAGTTGGATTCGCTGTGAGAGTGGAGATAGGAAGGGAGCTGGAGCTCCGAAAGAATGGTGAGTGCGGAAGGAAGGAGAGGGCATGGGATGCAAACTGTGGCGGCCTCCCTTTATAGATTGTGGACAGGCCAGAGATCCCTCTTATCATGCAGTTGCCCTCTCCACTTCCCGATATCCCCGCAATGTTATGAGCAGGGAGGGGAATCGAAATAATTAGCCATATCCCCCAAAAGGCGGGACACGATCTCCACCTTGAGAGGACGTGTCAAGCATGGCATCAGCCTCGAACCACGTTTCAAGAAACAGTAACTGCCTAGCATTATGGCCGAAAACGACTCCTCATTGAAAGGGAAAAGGTTTTTAGATAAAGGCACTATTTGCGCTTGAGCGATATTTTTATTGCTACCTTCGGTGTTAAGTAAAACAAATGCTTCGAAGTCTAGACATCTCTTGGTACCGAACAGGAGAAAAGACATGCTAAGGAACTCGCCCCGCAAGCTAAATACTGGTCAGCAGGATGAAAGCCCGATACAAGTCTTGGCATTGGAGGCAAGTTCGGGGGCTACTGAGGGAGTCATGGACTAGGGGGTCCTCGGGAGGATGGCCCATTGTGCATAGGCCAGACAGGTGGAGCCATACTATGACAGAGGAACTATGAAGTTGTGGCGTGTCCTCCAAGTCAAGAAGGCGTGGGATTAATTCCTGATTGTAATATATCTCTGGTAACCCTAACCCTATCGGTGTCTATATAAACCAAGGGTTGTATTCATTAGAAGGAGAGAGCTTCATCCATTATTCTCATAGCCTTAAGGTTTACCTCATGTTGATCTCAAGGTAGATCTACTCTGTAAACCACTATATATCATCAATACAATCAAAGCAGGACATAGGGTTTTACCTCTTCGAGAGGGCCCAAACCTGGGTAAACATTGTGTTCACCGTTCCCTGTTATCCATTGATCCTAGATCCACAGGTCCGGACCCCCTACCCCGAGGTCTGTCGGTTTGGCACCAACACCGAGGTAGGACCTCGTTAGCGGCTGGCCCCGAGGGAGGACGGGGAAGTCCTCGAACCGGCGTAGGGGCGCGGCGGCGGGTGGATCGGGCGACCGGCAACTGTGGATTGATAAAGAGCCCATGAAGGATGATGGGACACCTCGGCGGCCACCTCGCCGGCGTCGGGCGAAGAGGCCGTGATAAACCTCTTTTTGGCCATTGGCTCCTCGAGCTCCCCGGCACACAGGCAGTGGTTGAGGATGGAGGCGGCGGCGGCGGCAACGGCAGCGACCTACCAATGGTTTCGAGTGAGGGAGGGGTGGTGTGTGTCTGTGTGAGAGGAGGTTTTTGGGAGTGTGTGTTGTGTGTGGAGGGGGGGCAAGGTGGTTTTTGAGGAAATACCACAGTAACTAAAAATTTCACTAGGCGGGAGTAAAATGTCAGGCTACTGAAAATTTGGATCAAGGGCGAGCAGATATTTTTGAGATTGCGAGGGATGCAGAGGCGGGAGTAAAATGTCGGGGCAACTGAAAATTTGAATCAAGGGCGAGCAGATATTTTTGAGATTGCGAGGGATGTAGAGGAGGTAGTAACAAGACAGGGTTACTGAAAATTTGAATCAAGGGCGAAAAGATATTTTTGAGATTGCGAGGGATGCAGAGGCGGGATTAAAATGCCGGGGCTACTGAAAATTTGAATCAAGGGATTGAAGTAGAGCGGGAGTAACAAACATCACACACGGTCCACACATACTAATCATGTGCTATCAAACATTAAAACCTTCCAGGCGGTAGATACTTTTGAGATGACGAGGCAGTAGATATTTTCGAGACCGGGAGGCAAGCCTCATGGAGCCAATCTACTGTGCTAATGTGAGTGACTATAGGGCACGTGCATGGCACACGGGTAGTCTGGCCGAACCGTGTTTGTTGCGTACCCAACCGCAGACGGTTTCTACATCCAACTCGTGTGCTGTTTATAAATTGGCAAAAATAATAACGCGGGAGAGGGTCAGAACATGAACACACTTGCATGTGGACCAAATATATGTATGAAAAGAGTGGTTTGATGTTCGAATATCCAATGCACAACTTTGATGTGGCACCTGTCGCACAAAAGCACAGTATTACTAGTCAGCCACCCCCTACGGACCCCACTTCATGTTGGCGGTAAAGGAATCTTAGCTACTAAAGCATGCCCCCAAATAGCTAGGTCTGAAATCACCCCACCGTAGAACAAAACATATAGGATCCATATATATATGGTCAAACTTCCCCTTTCGCTTCCCGACAAAGGTGGACCATGTACCGACCCACAAATGTGTGCTTGTGGCGCGAGATGTGTGAGACCACATACGAAACACATGCGGATGGCCCTACTATATGTATGAAAAGGATGTGGTGTGATATTTAACTACCATTCACAACTTTGAGGTGGCACATGTGCCTCACAAATTAACCGGACTTCCCCGACCCCACGGATGTTGTAGGTAGTGTGAAGTAGCCCCCCACCCCCCCCACACACACACACACGTCGGGGGAGGGCATCTCACTAAGACGTACTGTAACACGGACCAAGCAGAATCCAACTTGGTCGTACAACCTCTCCTGCTTGTTGTTGGTCAAAGTGATGGACGTCCACACGGCCTCGCAAAATGGGCTAGCTTGTCGTCGATAACCTCGCGAGGGAGTACTGTATGAAGACAAACCCACTCTGTGCATGTGGCCCAAGTATGTGTATGGATTGGTGTGTGTGTTGTTTGAATACCCAATGCGCAAATTTGATGTGGCACCATGCTTTGGAACCATAAAATCCCCACACTGAGCGAGGGTTCACGACGCGTAGCATGCACACAAACTTAATTAGGCTTGGAATGGTCGACCTACTATACGGTAACTCAAAGGAAAGAAGAAGAATCCACCCCGGTAACCTTTCTCTTCGTTGGTCAAAATGATAGACGTCCACGCGGGCTCACGAATATATATAGGCCTGCTGCCCATAACCAAGTGAGTGAGAGTGTGTCCAAAGACAACCATTGCATGCGTGTGTCCTGAACATATTTATGGAGGTGTATGATGCATGCATATGTGTTGAATGCCCGACCCAATGCACAAAATTGATGTGGTGCATGCGTTGAAAATCGCAGAGGTCCCCACACAGAGCAAGAGGTCGTTCATGATGTGTCGTGTGCTCGCCCATCTAGCAGGATGATTCATGTGTACACATGCGCTATTATATATATGTAATCTCACATCATGATCTATATCATGAGATAAACAAAAAATTAATCCCCTCCTAAGTCAAATTAGTTAACCTCTCTCGCTGTCGGTGAAAGTGATGGACCAAGCAGGCCGACAGATGGAAGCATCGTAGATAACCGCGTGAGTGAGTTCCATATATAGGACAACAACCATCGTGCTTGCATGTGTGCCAGAACATATATATGGAGAGGTGTGTGGTTGTGATGTTTTGAATACCTAATGCACAACTTTGATGTGGCATTTGCCTAAAAACTGCAAAGTCCCCACACAGAGTGAGGTTCATGAGACACCTACTGTATATATATATATATATATATATATATATATATATATATATATATATATATATATATGCTGGTCACCCCCCTTCGAAACGTACTATACACCTAGTAACACAACCCTAAAAGAATTAATCCTCCTTGTTTGTCAATCGTACGTCTCTCTCGCTGGGTCAAAGTGATGGACGACGAACTCGCGGGAGCACAGGAGCGAAGCATACGTCGCACGCGAGTGATCATCCTATATAGGACTACGTACCACCGTCCACATGTGGCCCAAAGAGGTGTATGTGTGATGTTTGAATAAACAATGCACAACTTTGATGTGGCACCACATATATAGGAAACCAAAAAATTCCCACAGAGAGTGCGAGGTTCATGATGCATGGTATGTGCTATATGTACGCCCCCATTCGACGCGTGGTATATATGTACTTCTACTGTATAGAACAAACCATAAAAGAATCATTCCTTGATGGTCAAATCAACCTCTCTCTCTCTCTCTCTCGTTGGGTTAAAGTAATGGAGGGCAACCTCGCATGCCCATGGATGGAAGCACCACACACGAGTGAGTTCCTATAGGGTAACCACTGCCTGCATGGTATTGCGTGATGTGTGAATACTAATACAATGTACAACTTTGATGTGGCACCTGCCTCGGGAACTGGAAAGTCCCCACATGCATGGAGCGAGGTTATGACACGCATATATATAGAGTATTCATTTTGCCCCCTCTTTGACATGTACATACTCCTACCGTGCATATAAGTAACACAAACCAAAAAAGAACCATCCTTGTTAGTCAAATTAACCTCTCTCTCTCATTGTACGTTCAACTGGTCGACGACGACCTCATGGGCCCACAGAGAGAGTCACACGCAAGTGAGTGTCATAGGACAAAGCCACCGCGTGCATGTGACCGTGTGTTATGCGATGTTTGAATACCCAATGCACAACTTTGACGTGGTACATGCTTCGCAAACCAGAAACAGACTACACCATGATGCGTAGCCCCCTCACTTCAAGCAAGTGGGAGGGTGTGTACGCACATACTCGAACTTTGATATGGAATCTCACCATGATCCACACCACACACATGCCAAGATAAATCCACCTTTTGGTCAAATTCCTCTCATTGTCAGTGGAAACTAAAAACCTTTGCTGGCAAACGAATGGGCACGTCGCTAATAAGCGCACGAGGGAGGGTGTCTGAGAGGACCACCAATGCATGCATGTGGCCCAAACATGTATGTATGAAAGGGTTGTGTAATGCTTTAAATAACCAATTAATGACTTTGATGTGGCATATATGACTCACAAAATGATCAATAATCTCATACAGAGGTTCACAACTCGTAGTGTACTGCTGGACCCCTCCCCCCACCCCCACACACACAGACACACACATCCCGCACCACCACAGCCACTTTGAGGCATGTCAAACTTTTTCTGCAGTGAACATGTGACCAAAGGAGTGTCATGTTAAAATAAAAAGGTAGACATCATTTGACTGTTTTTATACATTGATTGATTTCCTAGGGATTTAATGTGCAAAAATCAAATTTGAGCTACATGTGCACCAAATGGATTGCAAAATCATATGTGTCCCTGGGTGCATGTTTCCCCATGCAAGAGATTTTGAAACATTGAGAATATAGATTTTTAAAATTCAGTAAATCCAAAACTTAGTTGAAATTCATGAAACTTATCATGGTGCATATATGGTCACTAGTAGACTGCGATATTGTATTTTTCGTCACATTTGAGACACGTTTTGATATAATCTTCTTAAAAATGGGTGATTGTTAATAATTGGCAACCAATATCTCATACAGATTATTTATTTGGACCGTGTGTGTTAGACCGTGCCATGCTTCGGTTAAGCAGTAAAGTGGCAGAATGAATCATCGATAAACCAAAAAATATACGTGCTGCCAGCACCCTGTGTGCCGTGAGAGAAGGCGTGAATTGACGGGATGCATGCGAGCAGTCCGCCGCATAGGCAGACTGGGAGGCATGCGTGCAGGTGTGCGTATTGACAGGAGATGTTTTTGTTGTGCAGTGTCATCGGGAAGCATGCAAGTAGCTATGTGAAATGATGGTAGGAACGGTAGAAGTCCGCCGTGTAGGCTCACTGGGAGGCGATGCAGCCTTTGGCCGTCGCCTGCCTTGCTCCCACTGGTCCATATTAATTGCATGTTCGAGCTGGCGTCAATAATAGGCGGCCGCACCCCCGGCCCACAGTGGTCACCAACGTCTGGACTCTAGAGTGTATGAGGATGTCGCCGAAGCGCACAATCGGAGGGAGTGGCAACGCCGGAGCTAGTGAACCACCCGCGCAACGCGTGAAGCTGGGCACAGAGGTTGTCGTTGCCGCCGACGAGGTCCCGCGTGGGCAGCAACATGACCTTGACTTTGTCGGCGCGTCGTGCCCCCCCCCCCCGACCGGAGCCCGAGGTCAACAGCAACTCCGGCAATGACTGCGACTCTGATGGAAAACTGGTTAGCCATCTATATACCCATTTGTGCGGCAAACATATCATGTGTTTTCTCTGGTTACCCGCTCTCTAATTTTTTTGGAATACAAATCCTATGGTTATGTTCTCTCAGTCCATGGAATCAGAGTAATTATGATCCGTTAGATGCACGTAGTTTACTAATTGTTTGAATGTTATCCGTATAGAGTTAGTGATTAATTGTTTGTTCTGTACAAATGATTTTTGCTAATAATCTGACTAGGGTTAGCTTGCATGCTAATAATACGTGGCCAGATCCTGAGAATTGATTTTGAAAGTCCTACATATATGTTTGTTCCTTTTTTCTTCCAGATCTTGTGAATTTATTTTGAATGTCCTACATGTATGTTACTGTCGTTTTTTCTTTTAGATCGGTATGTACACAGATGAGGCTCCGGCTGCACGGCCAGAATCAGCCATACTCCCATGGACCTGAGGAACCAGTTGAATCTCTGGTGGACCACATCAGCGATCTCCCGGATGACATCCTTGGGGAGATCATTGATAACCCACAAGTATAGGGGATCGCAATAGTTTTCGAGGGTAGAGTATTCAACCCAAATTTATAGATTCGACACAAGGGGAGCCAAAGAATATTTGAAGGTATCTGCAGCTGAGTTTTCAATTCAACCAAACCTGGAGATTAATTATCTGCAGCAAGGTGATCAGTAGCAAAGTAGTTTGATAGTTTTGATAGTAGTAACAGTAGCAGCAGTGACAGTAATAGTAACAACAGTATTTTGTAGCAAGTGTAACAGTGATAATAGTAGTAATAACTTAGCAAGAACAATATAAGGTAAATTCGTAGGCATTGGATTAGTGACTTGTTGGATGATATTCATCATGAGACAGTTATAACCTCGGGCGATATGACACTAGCTCTAGTTCATCAATATAATGTAGGCATGTATTCCGTAAGTAGTCATACGTGCTTATGGAAAGAACTTGCATGACATCTTTTGTCCTACCCTCCCGTGGCAGCGGGGTCCATATTGGAAACTAAGGGATATTAAGGCCTCCTTTTAATAGAGAACCGAAAGAAAGCATTAACACATAGCGAATACATGAACTCCTCAAACTACGGTCATCACCGGGAGTGGTCCCGATTGTTGTCACTCCGGGGTTGCCGGATCATAACAAGTAGTAGGTCACTATAACTTGCAAGATCGGATCTAAAACATGGATATAATGGTGATAACATAAAGGGTTTAGATCTGAAATCATGGCACCCGGGCCCAAAGTGACAAGCATTAAGCATAGCAAAGTCATAGCAACATCAATCTTAGAACATAGTTGATAGTAGGGATCAAGCCCTAACAAAACTAACTCGATTACATGATGAATCTCATCCAAATCCTCACCGACCAGCGAGCCTACGAAGGAATTACTCACTCCCGGTGGGGAGCATCATGGAATTGGCGATGCAGAAGGGTTAGTGATGATGAAGAACGAAGATCCCCCTCTCCGGATCCCCAAATGGACTCCAGATCTAGCCTCCCGATGAAGAACAAGAGGTGATCGCAGTTCCGTCTCGTGGATCGCAATAATTCTTTCTCCCTGATTTTTTTCTGGAAAATAGGATTTTATAGCATCTGTTTCAGGGTCTGCGAGGCCACTAGGTGGGGACAACCCACCTGGGCGTGCTAGGAGAGGGGGGCATGCCCTGGTGGGTTGTTCCCACCCAGGGGCCCCTCTCCGGAAGGTCTTGGCTCTAGAAATTCTTATAAAAATTCCTTGCAAAGTTTCTTTCCATTCCGAGAACTTTTATTTCTGCACAAAAACAACACCATGGTAGTTCTGCTAAAAACAACGTTAGCCCGGGGTTAGTTTCATTCAAATCATGCAAATTAGAGTCCAAAACAAGAGGGAAACCGTTAGGAAAAGTAGATACATTGGAGACGTATCAATCATCTCCCTTCTCCCCACCAAGGATGGTTGCCGCACACAAGTCCTCAGATCTTGGTGGCGCACTCAATGGTGCGCCGCGCCTCTGAATCTCGACTGTCGTCAGCTATCTGTCGATGATGATTCTAAACTTCCCGAAGCCATCATCTCCTCCCACCAGGGCTCCGTTCAATGCATCTTCATCCTGGTGTCCTACCTGCTGGACATACCCTGCACGGTGGCCGCCTGGCTGACATCCCGTCAATTCCATAAACTCGAGTAGCTTGAGTTCTACCATGACTATGTATGTAACATACCACGAACCGATGTATCTATTCCCTCACCACCGATGTCCATCTTGTGGTTTTCCTCCTCTCTCCACACCACCACCTTCACTCGGTGCCATCTAGCAGATAATCTGGTACAAATGCTTCAACTCCCACTGCTAGAAAACTTGCGCTTGTGGTGGTTGATATGTCGGAGGCCGCACTGCACAGCATCATCCACTCCAGCTGCCCTACCTTGGAGCACTGGCAGCTTGCTTTTGGAATAGAAATTTGTATCCGTTGTCTCCAAATAAAGTCGCCCCACCTTGTAAGCATGGGAATTTGTATTTTTGGACATGATCTCATCATCAAAGATGCCCCTTCACTTTAAAGGTTGCTCCTTGATTCTACTATAGTACCTTCACAAATAACTGTAGTCTCTGCACCTAAACTGAAGACCTTGGGTGCAATTCATGATCCTTTTAGATGGTTCAAGATGGTGTTTGGCTCGACACCTATTGAGGTACTGTATATTATTCATGTAAAGTTTTGTAATCTGCTTTTTTTCATTTGTGCGCATAAGTATCATCTTGGAGTACACTTTTGGTTCTAGTATTATGTTTTATGCTCAATGAAGAGCTTGTCCATCCTATCAGTGGTGGTGGATTCTATCAAGACCATACATATCAGTATGTGGTGTTTTGATCTCAACACGATTATTGGCCTGCTACAATGCTTTCCATCTCTGGAGAATTTGTATATAAAGGTGATGATTTCACGCAGATTGAAAGCCCATATATAACGTACTATAATTAATCATTCATTTATCACTCTTTCAACATAATTTTTTAGAAATTAAGTGTTTTCAATCTTCATCTCTATTTAGGCACTAACACATGCAGAAAAAAGTATAACCAATCGATGGTTCAAGAAGCACCGGGATTTTCTCAGATCTCATGACATTCGTTGGAAGACAGTAACGCCGGAAGGATATGCATCCAACAATGCAAACACTAGCTTTGTCACATACTTCATGTTGAATGTGAGGGCACTATTGTCTGTGAGGATTAAGATTTTAGACAAGAAATTTCTTACGGCTGCAAGTGTTGAACAGCATAAAAAGAACTTTTAGGTGGACCTAAGGGCTTCTGATCGTGCTCTACTTCTATTTATAACAGCTTGTCATCATGGACCAGTAGAATTTCTCGATCGGGATCTTGATTTTATGGATCAGACCGATCCATTTGATTGTGACTACTAAAAACTTTGTTGAGTTAGATGTCATTGTCCTATTCAATCTGGATTTTGTCTAAATCTGATGAGCAATTAATCCTGGTGCTTTTGTACTGTTTGTAAGCTGGAGTTAGATATGGATGCCCTTTTCAACTCGGCTTTGACCCATATTTTCTTTCATACTGGGCCAATGGCTTGCCATTTCTTTAATTAAGACACAATATTATAAGCATTCACAACATAGGGAAAGAACATCACTCTCACGGGATCCTTGAGATCTTTGTTCATTATAGAACCGTGAGTTCTTAGCGCCCACCAGCACCCAAAACTTATTTTCAGCTAGCACACCAAATGGGTTGTAATTATTAATAAGAAAAGTTGCATGGTAGTGACAGATTTGGATTTGTCATTTGGGACCCACGAGGAAAAAGCCTATCCAGGGCGGTGCTGATTCCACAGTAAACATTGACAAACCTAGTTTTAAAATTATTGTAAATCCAAAACTCGCCTCAAAATCATGAAACTTGGCATGGTGTTATGACATAGCACCAACATGTTGTGGTAAAAAATTAGTCCAATTTGGGACAAGTTTTGGCACAAACTTCTTACAAACCGGAGCTTCTCTCAAAAAGGCTCATGGTTCCAAGAAGGAACTTATCACCTATGTGTGCGAAACGACATACGTTGTCTCTTCCCGCCTTGATTTATTTTATAGAGGTAACATGAAACTATAGGAGCGTCGTCCTAAAAATATGAAATTATTCAGGGTTTGTTTTGCCTTTGTATACATTATTTGAGTTTTCTAAGCATTTTGGAACATACTTTGGTGTGTGCAAAGGTCATGTGTGTACTAGCCACCTATGTAATTGGATGTTCAATCTGTTTATGAAATCAAGTCCTTATAAGTTATAAGTACATATTTGTTGTTCTGTGTGCAATGACATCGCACACAGACCATACTAGGGAACCGTCGGTGATGATTTCATCAATCGCTGACAATTTATATACCACCAAGCGTTTGCCCACGACACACACGTCTTATTAGTAACAATCGTCTGTATTATTATCGGTCTTCACACACATTTCTAATTACGGGCATGTTTGCCGCATATCATACACATCTTGTTAAATTGAACCATTTTTGTTCTCTTGGCTCAAAGCAAACAGTTCATCCGAGTGAACCGTATATTGTATATCGCACACACCTTGATATGGCTGGCCGTTTCTTTTGTATTGTCTAATCATAAATAATTCATACGAGTGAACTATATGTTGTATATTGCACACGCCTTCATCTGGTTGCCCGTTTCTGTCATTCTGTCTCATCGCAAACAGTTCATTGAACTCAACCGTATGCCTAGCATCGCACACGTAAGTAAAATCTAAACTGTGTTTGATGAATCCATCATCAAAAATGTTTTGCACCTTTTTGATGTTTTTTACATCACTGTTTGCAATTAATGCATCGCACACAGTTTCATCGAAGGGTCTCTGATCATAGTGTTGGGTTAGCAGCATCCTGAAGTAGCGAGTGTATAGATGGATGCCCCTGCGGATTAAACCTCCTGGTTTATATAGGCACCAGGGGTACCTATATTTACACATGATCGATTGCCATCTAAGGGTCTACATGCCGTGTCTAGTCGAATATGCTTGAAGTACGTGCCAAGTCTTCGGCCGCTACAATTTGAAGGCGTGTGGAGTCTCGCTTCCTTACTGGGCTGGTAGTCCGGCCCATACATTAGTCTGGCTGGGCTAGGACCCCTAGTCTAGGACACCGTCACTTTCTTATCTGTAGTTTTATAGCTATGTATGATTTCCGATCTATAAGTATTTTTGGCCAATTGGATGAGTAGATCTTCATAGGGAGTAGTGCATAGTAGTGGGTTCAACCTCGCGGTCATCTAGCCTAGTGACAGAAAGGGCCAAGGCACGTATTGTGTTGGTGCTACTAAGGATTAAAATGATGGTGTTCGTTCATTTTAATTGATCTTATTCTATCTACATTTGTCAGCATACTTAGTGCATTACTCTATTTGTATGAACTTAATACTTTGAGATGCATTGATGGATAAGGGTCTTGGGGTGGAGTAATAGTAGTAGATACTAGTAAGTTTTGCCGTCTACTTATCATGGACGTAATGCCTATATAATGATTATGCCATGGATGATCTTCATAACTATGTGAAATTCTATGAATTTCCCAACAGTAATTTGTTTACCCACCGTTGCTATGCTTTTGAGAGAGATTCCATTAGTGAACCTATGGCCCACGGGTCTATTTTCCATCAATACCGAAGTCTCCAAAATTGCTCTTTTATTTTGTTCTTTACTTTCCACCACTTTTCCTATCACTATTTGCTTTTAATCTTGTAACTAGCAAGAACAAGGGGGTGATGACCCCCTTGCCTTCATTGGTTGCAAGCAACTATCTTGTCTGTGTGAAGGTGATGTTAAAATTGTTCGCGTGCTGCTTCGTACTGCTTTGATAAACCTTGGTTCTTAACTGAGGGAAATACTTTCCGCGGCTGTGCTAGATCACCCTTCCTCTTTGAGGAATCCAAAAACTCTATCGTGAGTAGCATATGCCAGGATAGAGATCCATTTTCAATAGCATTTGTCGAAGCTTGGGTGGCAAAGTACCTCGAGAAGAAAGGGCCATGACATGAAGTTGAACACGTGCACTATCAAGCCTGAGAATAAACCCTCGGTGCACGGTCTGTTGTACAAGAAGAAAGTTGTCATGCACCAACGATGAATGCACTTTGGTTTGAGGAAATGATGCCCCCAGCCATGGCACGAGGTGAAGAGAGAGGACTTTGGCAAACATGTTGGCTATAAGATGAACGATACTGATGGGTCAATAATCCAATAGAGATCAGCTTCAGCTTTTTGGGCAACAAAAGTAAGCAAAGCCTCGTTCAGATGTTAGAATCCCCGTCCATTGAGGGAGAACAACTTATCGAAGGGCACACATAAGTCCCCTTTGAAGATAGACCAGCAGGACTGCAAGAATTTAGCAGTGAAGCTATCTGGCCCTGACCCCTTGTTGGAGGGAAGCCTCTTGACCGTGTTCTGGATTTCAGCCTAGGAGAAAGGTTGATCGAGCGCAAAGAGGTCATTGTGACGCGAGTTGATGTCATGAAGATCAATGGAGGAGTCTCAGTGCTCGAAAGTGCCATGGATGGAGGAAAAGTGGTCATATATGCTGCCCTGGCCATGCCAAACTCGTTAGAGATGTGCCCATCATCATATTGCAGCTCAAGGATTTTGTTCTACTGCAAGCGATGTGTGGCATGTATCTTGAAGAATGCGGAATTTGTGTCGCGTCACAGAGGCAGGCAAGGTTGGCGCGTGGACACACAATTAACCTCACCTAGGAATTGAGTCCTAAGTAGGCACACTTCGGTTCCTGATGCAACCAGGCTTCAGGAGGAGTGAGAGGGTCAAGATCTTTAGCGGTGTCGAGATGGCCAATCAATTCCCGATTGAGCAACGATTAAGTGGAGATGCTGCTGAGCGTTCTCGAGCTCCAGCTTTGCATGCGGCGCGGAGTGAGCTTGGCATAGATCCTCCAGAAAGGATCAGGGTCATGCACGCTGAAATTCCAGGCGTCAGACACCACCTGATGGAAACCCCTGAGCTTCGGCCAAAAGTGCTCAAAATGGAATAGTCGATCGCCTAGAGATTGAGCGTTGCAGTCCAAGAAGAGAGGACAGTGGTCAAATGTAGCGGATGCAAGGCAACACAAGGTGTAGTTAGAATTACTCGTTTGCCAAGATGTGGTGCAAAGCACTTGATCATTGCGAACCAGGGTGTGACTCTCCTTTTTGTTGGACCAGGTAAAACGTGTCCCATGGAGGTAGAGATCGTGCAACTCAAAATCAACAATGAATCAGTGGAAACAATTTTGTGCGATGGTTGAGGCAGTCACTGTTCTTATTGCCAGCGCAAGTAATCATGTTGAAGTCCCCACCAAGTAGCCATGGCTCAGTGATTAAGGCATGTAGTTCTTGGAGCTCCGCAATGAATTCCAGCTTCACAACATCCCCTTGGGGCCAATAGACACCTGTGAGCCACCAGAAATTGCCACTCGTGGTGGAAGAGACCGCCACGGTAACGTGATGGTCACCAATAATCGAGTTAGAAAGAGTCACACGAATTGTTCCAAGCAAGGAGGATTCTACTTGAGTGCCATTAGTCAGTAGGTAGTATAAGTCTTCGAAATCAAGGCCGATAGCCTCGGAAACAAGGAACAGTGAGGCCAAAGAAAGCTTGATTTCCTGGAGATTGATGGTACTGGGTTTCGCAACGGAAATCACATTACATACAGCGGTTTATGCGGTGGATGAACAACCCTAGGTGTTCTTTAATAGGAGGAAAGAATGTTTTGGGGTTATAAAGTATGAATACTTGCTTTTAGAGTAAATCAAGCATGTCTTTTTTTTGTGTGGCACTGGTGGGTAATTTTTTAGACGTGAATGTTGATCCAATGGTTGTAATTTTTTGATTTACTAAACTAATGGTCGGATTTTCCTAATTTTTGTGGGATTTTCTAGCATATTTCTCTTTTTTCTGGTTAGCCTCTAAAGCACTTTATATATAAATAGATGAGAATGAATTACAAACTTGTCCTCGTCCTGAAACAACGAGAATCTTGGTTTTTAAATCCCAGTAAATCGAAAAGTCACCCAAAAAACATGAAACTTGGCATGGTTTCATGACATGGCACATATATGCCGTGGTAAAAAAAATCGTCCAGTTTGAGAAGAGGCGCACACATTAGTAGCCAACGAAGTCCTTCTTGAAAACAAAAGCTGACACGTTAATATCGCAAACAGTTGTATTATATTTACCGTGTCAAAATTTAACCATACTCGGTGGCATGCGTGCAGCTGTTTGCTGGTTAGACGGGACGAGTGCGACAAGTCCGCCGTGCAGGCTCGACAGGACGCGTGCGAGCAGTCCGCCATGCAGGCTCGACGGGACGCGTGCATCCTGTCCATCTCGCGGGCTAGACGGGACACGTGCGAGCAGCAAGGCCGCCCATGCTCATCGGGAAGCGAGCTCTTTGACCTCCATGCACCCGCCGCCGCCCGCCTCGCTCACAACTTTTCCATTAATGGGTTAATTAAAGCACCTGGACGAAGGGTGTTTGCTTGTGATCCCATGGCAGCATTTGCTTTGTTCGTGTTTTCAACTCGTATTCCGCCCTAATTTAAATTGCCATAGAGGGCAACGGATAATACGACCACTAATAAAATGGCAACAGATAATACGACGACAAATTTACAATGGCACAGATAATAATTGTCTTACATATTCTGGATAATTTAAAATGCCACATGCGGCAAAGCCCGGAAGACACGGGGGCAAGAGAAGAAGGAAATTGCAGACAACGTTCTGGGTTGCTACTATCTCTACTTGTCGATGGATCGCCGGGCGGCGAAATCCTCCAGCTCCTTCTTCAATTCCTCACGACTTTGCTTGAAAGCAGCCACAGATTCCTCCACCTCCTGCTCGCGCTTGATCCGGAGCTTCCTCAAGCCACCCACCAGTTCCTCGACGACCGCTTTCAGCGTCATCTCCGAGGCACTGCTCTGCTCATGCAACATCTTCCAGCCGGCGGCCTCCTCCTCCTTCTCGGAGACCAACTTGAGGAGCTTCGCATTGTCACCCACGAGTTGCTCGACGAGGCCGGTCGCCTTGTCAACCGAGGCATCCCTGATCTTGAGCAGCTTCATCAAGCCATCGACCAGCTCCTGCTGTGTAGTGATGCCAGTAAGAATGTCGTCGTCGCTGGCGAAGGACTTCAGGAACATCGGCTTGTCGTGATGGCCGACGCCGCGAATGTGCTTGTGAGAGCCCTCGCGTGCCCGTGACAGCTCGTTCGAGGGCTCCGCGGTGTGCCAAGACATCTCTGTTGCGGCTGCGGCTTCGCGACAGGACCTCTCTAGGGCTTCTATGGCCTTGATCTTTGCTTCCTGGTTATATGTCCACCCTAAACTCCTCCTACCAGTCATGGTGGAACGACTTGACAAAAAAACCAGTTTTGTCGGTGATGAGGAGAGGAACGAGTAGGTAGTTTTTATAGCCCAGTGCTAAGTGTGCACACATATTAGTTTGATAGGTGTGAACATATCTGCAATTACTTATTGCTTTGTAGTCAGCAATGTGACGAGAAACAAGGTCAAAATTTATTGATGGCAGTAGGTTGACCACGTGGTTGCTCGCCGCTGAGGCGGCCGCGGCACGCTCCGCTCTGGCATCCCTCTGCGTGCTCTGCTCGCCGTTGAGGCAGAGTTACAATGGAAACGGTTAATAATTCTTAATAATTGTCTTACACATTCAGGATAATTTAAATGTCAAATGCGGCAAGGCCCAGAACACTGACGACCAACATATGCATACAATTATAATAAAATATAAGCTAAAAGGCTGAGTTGGCGGCCTTCCGACGATGGTCTTCTCGGACTCCATGATCAGCATAGCACCCTTGCGGTTGTTCACTCCGAGTGTCCCGACCTGCCTCCGCCTACGGAGCTACTGGTGTTGGGAGGCTCTTGGGGCTGCTGGGCCTCTTCCAGAAGAGCTTGACAGCGTGCAATCGCGCACATGACAACTCCGTGGAACCGCTCCATTTCCATGTCTCTGGCCTGGTAGCAAATTCCGTCGATCACCTACATCCTCAAGATATCACGTTGGTGATGTTCTACTTCGTCGGGGACATTAACTCCGCCAAGGATGCGCTCGAGCCTGGCCACCACATCATCGGGATCGAGGTTGAAATGACCGTCATGGGCAATGATGAAGCCGCAGGCTGCCTTTGTCTTGACTGAATCGCAGAGGTCCTCTACCCATTCCTTGTGGGGCATCAGGCTCTCGATGATCACTGGTGACAACGGTTCTTCAGGTGGGTCATCGATCATGCCGCCGAGCAGCTCTGGATCTTTTGCACGTTGGATGGCAAACTGCTCATCACACCTCCTCTACTATATGTTGATTGTGCTCCCAAGGACTATGATGCCGATATCGCTGCCGATGGGCCATGGTGCCTGCACCGGCCGATGAAGCTCTTGCTCCCCGACCTGCTACGGCTCGTTCTCCTCGCCGAAGATGTAACGTCGGTAGGCGTTGACGTTGAAGCTTTGGTCGTTGCCTGGCATGCTTGGAATAACTAATGGTAGATGGGTGATGACTAGATCTTCGCAGAGTGTCGTGGCGGTGCGTTGCCGCCTGGGTTATATGCAGCAAGCTGTTAGCTGGTGGCTGGAAACCGATGAGCGAATAGCCGGGATTTACAATTCACCCATGTGGAGCGCGGGAAGCATTCGCTGGAGCACGGGAAGACTAAGTGGAGCACACACACACAACCCGAATACCGTATCCGGTGCCACGTGTTATTTATCACACAAGTGTTAACATAAGGAAATGCATGTGTAACTTACTAATCATCGCACACGAGTACTCGCAGACGCATCATGTGCGATACTCCTAACCACCGCAACAACTAGTTTGCATTTTTCAAAGTTTTTTGTACACACAGAATCGCACACGAACTAACTGTATTAACCATCTGTGTTGTAAATTCTCATCACAAACAGTTCATCTGAGTCGGCTGTTTTCCACGTATCACACACATCTTATTAAGTTGAACCATTTCTGTTGCGTTTGCTAATCTAAAACAGTTCGTCTGAGTGAACTGTATGCCCTATATCACACACACCTTGATCTGGCTAACCGTTTATGTTGCACTCCCTAATAGCAAACGGTTCATCGGAGCAAACTATATGCCATATATCACACACACATTGATATGGCTGCCCGTTTTTGTTGTTCTGCCTCATCGCAAACAGTCCAAATGGGTTAACCGTGTGCCCTGCATCACACACGCAACTAAAATCTGAACCGTGTTTGATGCATCCTCCATCACAAACGTTTTGCACCTTTTTTGACAGTTTTTTTTACATCCTCGTTTATGATTAATGCATCGCACACATTTTTGTGAAAGGGTCTCTGATCGTAGTGTCGCGTTAGCAGCATCCTGCAGTAGTGATAGTAAAAGGTCTCCAGGATTAGATTTGCTGCCCTCACATAGTAAAAGGTCTCCAGGATTAGATTTGTTACCCTCACATAGTAAAAGGTCTCCATGATTAGGTTTTCGTCCCTCACAGAGCATGAACAAACTCGACATCACCACTTTATGCCTCCTTGTAGGTACATTGTGTTGAAGTGTCCACTGTCGCATGTCCTTATACCAACCTTTTGTTGTTGTTAATGTAAGGGCGCAGGTAAAGAGAAGCGATCACACTGTTACCTTAAGGACATGTCTAACTAGTGTTATTGTTAATCTAATGCCTCCAGTGATATGATGCAATTAAATTGTGTTACAAATGGTACTCCTGCTGTTTTCCCCATTATGATAAGTAAGTTGCTTCTTTACGCTGCTGAGCGACCTTGTGTCCCCATGGTGCCATGCCCTTAAACCAACTCTTTAGCTGTTGTTGATTTACTGTATCTGGTAAACATGCAATGCCACCATTAAAGTAATCCCATATTTTACGAATGTCATAGTTGACCATAATGCTTCCGGTAACATGAAGCATTGCTGACGTTTTAAAATTTCTACTGTCCTTGTGTGATTTCCATGAACATAATTAAGAAGCTTCTTTTCATTTTGTGTATGTTTTTTATTCTTATTAACCAGCAACTGTTTACTTTCTATCTTTTTGTGTAGATAGGGATATCCATTTCACTTTGTTGCTATTGTGACATTTTGGTGAACTGCACAAAACACTTTTTTTGGAATGAGTGTCTTGTGCAGTTCAACTAAAATGTCACGTGGGCAACATCTCTCAATTTTGGTGGAACTGCACAAAATGGTGATTGGAGTTTCCAAAATCTCCATCAAATTCTGCTGGTAATCTCGTGCAACATTTTATTATCTTTTGCAAGATGAGCCATCACTGTCACCACAATGGCACTTTATTTTAGTGGAACTGCACAAAAGGATAAGCAAATTATAGTTGCACCTTACATGAGCAGGACAACCAACCTTAATGTTGCTGAATTTTAGTACAACTATCAAAGAAAAACCTGCCAGCTGACAAGAGCAAGTACTTCTTGCTAGAAGAATGATGCAATCTTTTCTTCATTTCAGGTGAACTGCAAAAAAATGTGCATGAATTGAATCATGGAACTCCAGGCTGGCCTCATCCGAGGGATTTGCAGGTTCACCACATCGAGTCGTGGCGGAATAGGGCCCCTCACACCGGTCAGTACTGTCCTTTATCAACATGATTGTACTTTGCCATATTGTGCTAATGTTCTATATTTTCAATAAAGCTATTATATCGCAATCTTTTCTCGTTTTGGAAATAAAGTTTGCTTCAACTAGTGCCATTATTATAGTAATCATGCTCTTTCTTATCTGTGCAAACATGAATACTCAATTGTAGATGTTGTGATGGTCAAGAGCATTCGCCAAGTTATTGGGTTGTATGACACGGCTAGCCAAGATGGATTTAATCCCAATATTCAGTTTATCAAAAGGCTCTAATGGGTTGGTTCTGAATCTTGCAAGTTGGGAATCAATGAGATGTGTAGGCATCTTTGTTGTACTTATTGTTTGAATCTTATTTGTTGGTTCTGAATCTTGCAAGATGGGAATCAATGAGATGTGTAGGCATCTTTGATGTACTTATTGTTTGTTGGTTCTGAACCTTGCAAGCTGGGAAACACGGCATGATGATGCAGAGGACAACAACCATAACAAACAGTTCAACTTGGTAGTATTATCTGTGTGAAAGTGCGACAAATGTGTTGATCGTGTGTGTCCTGAGAATAATAATTCTAATTGTTGTGCATGTTGATCCTGTGGCACTGATAGAACGAGCCAATGCATTGCTTGTTTTAAGAATAAATTTCTATTAAAGCTAATTAAATTTAAGTAAAGTGACCACTATCACTTGTTATTATAGTACCAATACAGACCCACTCGTGAACCGACGTGTGGCCGAAATAGGTTTCTTAATGGAGGCGTTTGAATGCGCCGAGAGTGCATGTTCTGCCGGGCGTGCAGTGGGTGAGGGAGGGGTAGTAACTATTGTCACTTGCACACACTCAGTTTACTGTTGAATCCAGTTCCCCAAGAGCTGAAAAACGAACTGTTGTCACTGCCTATCCACTCGTTCACTTGAAGAGACTCCAATGGCGATACGAGGGGTGAGCCTGCTGGATATGGACTTCAGCTAGGAGTTCACCTTTGAGTTCACCGTTAAGTCCCATGGTTGCACCAAGTTGAATGTGATGTACACCAACGATCCAGACTCGGTGAAGCTCTGCCTTGCCAAGTTCAGGCAGTACCTACAGGACAAGAAAGCACAAGGTCGCAGGACTAGACCTTGTGCCCATCCATTCGTCTCTTGACACGCACCAGTGGATCGTGGTCGCCCAGGTATGCGTGCAGGACGAGGTTCTCGTCTACCACTGTTGTAGGGCCATCAGAGGTTCTAGAGCATTTTCCCATTTCATCGTCAGCGCCGACTGCACCTTCCCTAAAGTGGAGAGAACAAAGAACGCGACGATTCGGCCATCTGGTGCGACAAGCTTGTCGACATCCAAAAGCAATACAAGATCATCGGCAACTGGTAGGAGAAGGACCTGAAAGAAGACAATGATACCAAGGACCTGAACACGTGGGAGGTACCTCTGAATCTAGCCTACATAACCTACACGGCCAAGGACGCATACGCATGCTACGACATGTACATGCAGATCTTGGACATGAGGGTGTGTCTGCTTCCCATAACCGACGAGTACACGGACAGCCGCAGCATCATGATCAAGCATGCCAGGAAGGTCTAGATGTTGTACTTTATCTGTTTATAAGCACCTTTACCATTTGAGTGTTTCATGCATTAGCCTATGTGTCGTAATTATCTGTTTTTTCCGAAATATTTCTTCTAAGAACCCATTAACCTGTTTGCTTTTTTTAGTGGCTATTTGCTTATGTATGTAACTAGTTCACTCGTCCGTTTCAAAAAAACTAGTTCACTCGGAACCTTATGTTGTTTCTATTATATATATATCTTATTTCATTACATATATATAACAGAAACAACATAAGGTTCCATTAAACCTGTCATTCATCCAACCATTTTATAGACCTTCCCACTTCCTTTATTTTTCGTTTTCATTAATCCTATCTCTGAATTTTCTCCCACAATCTTTTTCGATGTAAACTGAGTTTTCTCCCAGTACTTTTCCCTAGAACCAACTTAACTGTCCCACGTCTAGCCTAAAATTAATAATACCCCACGTCCTCTTAACTCATCGAATTAAAATGATATTTTATTTCATAAATTGAAAGTTCTTACAAAATAATAATACCCCACATCCTATTAAATCATGTGTTTATGTTTTTATTTCTCCGTCCAGCCAACATGATATTTTCACCCAGCCCAGCAAGTTCGTAGATTTCGAGAAAAATGCAAACGGGCTTTAAATTCAACCATATATATATACGGGCTACATAGATGCTACATCATTGTTTCACCCAGCCCACCAATGGACTGGCTGGCATGTGGGCTAGTAGGTCGAAGCCTAAGCAAGGCGTTGGATTTACATCCAACGGCCGCCATTCTTCTTCAATCTCTCGTCTTCTTTCCCCAGCGCTGCCGGCACCGCCTGCTCCGGCCTCCGGCATCCAGCGGCGTTGTTTTGCGTGCCTCGCAGTGAAATGCTACCCGCCGATGGCCAGGCCATCCCTTCACTCTGCACCTCCTATTATTATCTGCAGAGTGTAGTCCCACCATGCACCCGAACCAGTCAAGTTTCCCACTCCTCTCCGTCTTCGACTCCATTGCCGCGTCTTCCCCATCTCTGGGTCATTCCAGTCTGGGGCCTCGCCGTCGTCCACGGCCTCGCTACGCTCGGCGCGGTGTGGTCAGCAAACGAGAGTCATCGGAAGAGGATTGTGCATGGAGAGCCTGACGGCTGGGACCCACGAGGTCCATGGCCGCACGCATGGAAAGTTCCTCCTTATTAAGTTGTTTCCTCCCCCTGACAGCTAGAACCCATTGGCTGTATCTTCACACGGAAGGAAGTGCCTCCTTGTTATGCAAAAAAACTATTCCACCCGATGATAGCTGGGACCCGGCAGATTTGGTGGCTGACTTGTGGGCCTACTAAGTAGACCTGTACACAGGGCTTTGTCAACTTAATCGACAAATGATTCTAGGAGCTGGACCGTTGGATGTTAATCCAACAGCCGTGCTCCTTCTTCAACCTCTACTCTTGCTCCTATCTCCTATGGGCGGCAGTGCTGCCGCGTGATGTCTACTGCACAATCTTCTTCTTGTAGACGTTGTTGGGCCTGTAAGTGCACAGGTTTGTAGGACAGTAGCAAATTTCCCTCAAGTGGATGACCTAAGGTTTATCAATCCGTGGGAGGCGTAGGATGAAGATGGTCTCTCTCAAACAACCCTGCAACCAAATAACAAAGAGTCTCTTGTGTCCCCAACACACTCAATACAATGGTAAATTGTATAGGTGCACTAGTTTGGCAAAGAGATGGTGATACAAGTGCAATATGGATAGTAGATAAAGGTATTTGTAATCTGAAATAATAAAAACAGCAAGGTAACTAATGGTAAAAGTGAGCGTAAATGGTATTGCCATGATAGGAAACAAGGCCTAGGGTTCATACTTTCACTAGTGCAAGTTCTCTCAACAATAATAACATAGATAGATCATATAACAATCCCTCGACATGCAACAAAGAGTCACTCCAAAGCCACTAATAGAGGAGAACAAACGAAGAGATTATGGTAGGGTACGGAACCACCTCAAAGTTATTCTTTCGGATCAATCTATTCAAGAGTTCGTACTAGAATAACACATTAAGACATAAATCAACCAAAACCCTAATGTCACCTAGATACTCCATTGTCACCTCAAGTGTCCGTGGGCATGATTATACGATATGCATCACACAATCTCAGATTCATCCAACCAACACAAAGTGCTTCAAAGAGTGCCCCAAAGTTTCAACCGGAGAGTCAAGAAAACGTGTGACAACCCCTATGCATAGGTTCATGGGCGGAACCCGCAAGTTGGTCACCAAAACATACATCAAGTGGCACGTGATATCCCATTGTCACCACAGATAAACACGGCAAGACATACATCAAGTGTTCTCAAATCCTTAAAGACTCAATCCGACAAGATAACTTCAAAGGGAAAACTCAATCCATTACAAGAGAGTAGAGGGGGAGAAACGTCATAAGATCCAACTATAATAGCAAAGCTCGCGATACATCAAGATCGTGCCATAGAGAGAACACGAGAGAGAGAGAGAGATCAAACACAGAGCTACTGGTACATACTGATGTAGGGTGGAACCCTATAGCGTCGATCTTTCACGTTTGGAGTGGATCCTACGGGGAGACACGAAGAACGAGCGGAAGAACACGAGGAAATCACGGGGAGGAACGAGGGAAAACACTCAACCAACAAGGAATCGGTCACACAAGTGCTAGATCGAAGAACACAAAGAGATACACGAGATCCAAAGTCAACAAAGGTAAGGATACAAGGTAACCGATCTTCTCCGTGAGGAGGCCTTGAATCCACAAAGGGATCTTCCCACGAGGGGGTCTTGAATCCGATAGGATCTACTCCGAAGAGGCCCTGGTCTCTCACGAGGAGGATCCGATGGATTCAAGACCCCCTCGTGGGAAGATCCCTTTGTGGATTCAAGGCCTCCTCACGGAGAAGATCGGTTACCTTTGTATCCTTACCTTTGTTGACTTTGGATCTCGTGTATCTCTTTGTGTTCTTCGATCTAGCACTTGTGTGACCGATTCCTTGTTGGTTGAGTGCTTTCCCTCGTTCCTCCCCGTGATTTCCTCGTGTTCTTCTGCTCGTTCTTCGTGTCTCCCCATAGGATCCACTCCAAACGTGAACGATCGACGCTATAGGGTTCCACCCTACATCATTATGGTATCATGAGCCATGTTGATCACGTTTTTGGAGCCCCTACCCCTCTTTTTCTAGCTTGATTTTGTTGTTTCGTCCTAAATCCGAAAATCCCCACCAAAAATAGCCCCAATTTTTTTTTGTGATTTGTTGGTTTGATGATGTTTTGTTGATTTTGATCCGTGGATTTGCTTGGTTTCAAGTGGATCTAGCATTTCCCCAAGTTTCCCCACCTTCCATCCACGAAATCCCTCAAATTTTGCCCCGAAAATCATCCATTTCCGCCCAAAAATTCGTCCCCGAGAGGAAATCCCGAGCAGTTTGACCTGCCCGGATCATCCGGACCTTCTCCCGGATCATCCGGACATCTCCCGGATCAGCTGGACCCTCTCCCGGACGTCCGGATACCCCACGCACCCAGAAAACAGAACTGGAGCTGACGAACCCGGATCATCCGGCTGTACACCCGGATCATCCGGACCTCCTCCCGGATGTCCGGTTAACCCTGACACTGCTTCGGCTGAAATCTTGTTTTGGCCGTAACTAATTCATCCGAAGTCCGTTTTTGACGTTCTTTAGCTCGTTTTGAAGATATTGACATCCCCCATCCCACAAAAATACCACCAACACCATTTGACACCATAAAATTTTCGGGATTTTGGCATCTTTGCCTAGGGCTTCCACCATATCATCCGCATAGCCACCACCGACTTCCGCAACCTAACCCATTTTGTTCCCCATTGCATATGTGGTTGTATGAGTTGTGATTAGAGTCTCCTAAGGTGTTTCGGCTACTTAGGGATGATTACTTCTTCATCAACCACCACCTTGCCCATCATACACTTCCACCAACCCAACATAACCCAATTGTTGTTTGAGCTTGTTCGAGTTGTGGCTTGTGTCTCCTAAGGTGTTCCGGCTACTTAGGGACGGCAAATTCAACTCCGACTCGTGTATAGCCCATCATTTCACTTCCACATTGCCAAGTGCAAACCACCACCGCATTTCCGCTACCACCATTTTGACATTTGACGTGTGAGATTTTGAGTTTGCGGTTTTTCCGTTTCCTAAGGTGTTTCGGCTACTTAGGGACGAGTCTCCATCATCTTGGTATCTACATCAAGAACACCGCTACTCATCATCATCGGACGGTAACCTCCATATCATCTTGGTATCATGGTATCCCTCCATTGTATATTCCCTTGCTATTGCATTGTTAACCCCTAGCCTTACTTTTGCGTCGCTTGCCTATCGAGACTAGCCATTTGAGTATTGCCGGCAACGTTACTTGTGCACATTAGTGATCATACTTCCCATAGCATACATACCATATCATCGTGGTGCATATATTGCTATCATATCTTGTGTCACAAGTTTGTTCCCGCATATACACAATTGCTATCTTGGTTTGTGCATTGTGCAAAGTGGCCATAGAAAAAAAAAGAAATAAAGCTTTTAAGCAAAAGAGAAAGAGAGCAAAGAAGCTTGTAAGCAAGTGCCATAGCATCATACCACATTGCATATAAGATTGTCATATCCGATCATCTTGGATCATCTTGAGAGAAACACCGGGAACCATACATACATAGCATACTTGGGATAGAAGTTTATCCATTTTGCATCTTATAGGTTGTGCACAAGTGTCGTATCCGCCTATTGAGCAATCGTGCTAGCGTCTCTCTTGAGTTGTGCAACACGAGCGTTTTCCGTGGATTCCACATTTTGTGCTCATTCCTTGGTTGCATGACCCCATTTATCTATCCGTGTGTGCATTTCCGTGTGCCTTCCATATTGCTATTGGTCTACTTGTTTCACTTGCGAATTTGTGAATCTCTTTCAACATTATTGACTCTTGCTAACATTTTGCATTAAATTTTTGTGCCACTATCCTCACCGAGATCCACTATAAGCTTTACTTGTGTAGGTGTGAGAACTGACAAGGATTGGTACCAATAGTGCTATTTCATTGTCCGCATTTGAGTGAACTTGATTCATTGTCAACATCGGTCAAGGTACATTGGTATAAGTTCTTCTCTTTCTCCCACTCATATTTGCTCGAGTCTTGTGATGGATAGGCAAGACATTTCCTCTCCGGTCCTCGACAACAACGATGGCGTGAACAACTACATAACCAAAGCGTCTATCTTCGATGTACAACGACAAGTGCAAGGCACACAATCAAGATTGCGAGAGCGCATCGAGAACATCTCCATCGACATTCATCACCCCGAAGCAAGGAGAAGGGACTACTTCGACAAGAAGCTTGCCGCACATAAAGAGGAGCAAGATGCAAGGATGGAAGAGATTCGGGCCTTGATCAAGTCTTCTTCCACTTTATCATCCTCAAGACGACGACGTTCAAGCCACAAGTCTTCGGAGCGCGCAAATCGTCCTCGTCCACATCTACATGGCGACCACCATCACGTTCGTGATCAACATCGTCATGAAGGGCAAGTCACCTCCAAGCATCATGTGCACGACGACGACGAACGACATCTACTACGAGCTCAAGCACGACAACGACATCATCATCATGAAGATGCTCTACAAGCACAAATGCACAAGTCCCAACACGCCAAGTCGAAGCTTCATGAGCATAAAAGAAGACCGCGAGACGACCACCACCAAGACGGCGCTACGGCTACATCAACCACTTCGGCATCTTCGCCAAGTGTTCTCAAGGCATCTTCGCCTTTGGATGTACGGCATCTTCACCTACTTCCCACGAGTACGCCTACAATGACTTCATCAAGTCCAAGGCGACCACATACAAGTGAGGGTGACACTTCCATCTTCGGAAGCCCCTCAAGGAAGATGGCCGAGCATGGGAAATTCCCTTCGGTCATGGAGACGAGCTACGAGGTGCCACATCATATGGGCCTCCAACACCAAGACGGTGACAAGACGGTCGAGCAAGGGCCATCCCCTTCGACCACGGCGACGAGCGCGAACCTCTTCGACACCATGAAGATGGCGCCCACATTAGACTCATACTCCGAGTCAAGCTACGCGACCGCGCATGGAGACATTTGCACCTACACCTCTCCGACACCCACATATGAAGAGATGCCCAAAGTGCCATGTGAGGAGAGCCACCACCACATGAGTGACATGAGTGACTCCACCATACGTGACATTGAGAGCATTTCCTATGAGAGGATGAGTGTGACCACCACTAGCCCCACACATGAGAGCATGCAACACATCCTATGTGAGGTTGAGAGCCATTTGAGTGACTCCACCTACCATACGAGTGAGAGCATCCTTGAGGGAGTGAGTGAGCCACAACACTTAGTGAGTGAGGTAGTTGACACAGCATGTGAGGCCACTATGATTTCTAATGACTTAACCTCTACTCCTAGTGTGTTTTCTTCTTTGGTGCTAGGTCTCCTACATGACGACATGCCTATCCTCGACGAGTCCATCCCTCCAATGGAAACACCGATGGCCATGGTGGATGATGATGCACCCCCCACATGGTTCCATCAAGATGACGATGACCATGACTTGATCATCAACACCTCACCTATAACACATGAGCGACGCTCCAAAGGTAACATAGGTGATGGTGCTTCTCTAGTCCCACTAGTGGACATTCTTGAGATTGATTGCTTCCATGATGTTGACCCACCTATTCCCATGCTTCATGCTAGTGAGACTTCTTCATGCCTTGACTTACCTATTTATGATGAATATGATGATGAGCATGTTGAGTTGCCTAGTTGTGATGCTATGCTCCATAGGATATCATGTGAAAATTCTTTTGGTCACATCATGTTTGACAACCCATTGAACTTGTCATATGCTATGAGTGAGATCTCCCATATTGCTTCATTTCAATCTCAACATAGTAACTATGCATGCCCCATTAAAATTAATCCCATTTGCACTTATGGCATAGATGACGAGATGATGGTCATTGGCTTTTGCTTCTCTTGTGATGATATTGCCATGCTTCCTTTACATGATTTAAGCAATTCATCTAATATGTCATGCCATGATCACATTGTTCCAAATATGCATTGTTTTGGATGTTGTCAATATTCTCCACGTGATGTTGCTACTCGTGCTCATGAGGAGACCCCCATAGTTTCCTCATACATATTAGGAGATCTTGATGCATTTCATACTTTGCATGATTCCCATGATTGCTTGCACCATATGCATTCCATGAATAACAATACTCTAGATATTTCTCATGATGCATTACACAATTTGAGTCTCCATTATGCGATACATAACAACAAACCTCTCATGATGGATGACATGTTTCTATATCATGCATCTCATTTATTTGAGCATTGGCTATTTAGCACTAACCGACACATGCACGTGTGCATCATGATGGACGATGTGTACATATACCATGCACACACAATTTTCTCTTTGTCTTTGTTTTGTGTAGGTACTTATGAACACTCGTCAACCTCACAATCCCATGATTTGACGAAACGAGCTCTTGAGAGCAACGATGACTTGGGATCCCGTGGACAATCCTTACCACCGTTCCCTTCGCGCAAGGACTACGCGAATCTCTTTTACTTGGCTCTCACACGGCTATGGGCTATTTACCACTTGTCACCTTATGCCCACACTATGGTGTTCACTTTGCATGTTATTCTTGCTTCTATGCCTTTGCCATGCAATTGTGACCCTTGCTTGCATCTACCCATGATTCACCATTATGATATCCCTATGTGTACTTGCATGCTTGGTGGAGATCCTTGTTGCTTTTGCCATGTTTATCATGTGCCCCATGCTATTGATGCTTGTTGTGTTGGGAGAGTCATGATGCCCCATTGCTATTTACATATGGTCTCTCGCCAATACATTGATGACATTTTACTCATATCTTGCTTTCATGCTTGTGTTATGACATGTGAATTATTCATGCCCACCATTTGCACACATGACATGCTTGCCATGATTCCTTCTAGTATGTTGCATCTTCGCACTACTAGCTTGCTTGACTTTATCGCTATGATTCCTTGCTATGTTGCATCACCCATGTTCCACTATTACTTGCTTTCTTGGGTTGATGACATATATGCTCATGCCTCTCACATGATATATCTTGATCATTGTCTCTTGTGTCCATTAGTTGCCTCTTTCATATCCACTTGTATTGAGTGCAACCATACTATGCTTGTTGATCTTGGAGACTTGGACACCTTACTTGTGATGAATGCTTGTTTGATTGAGCCTATTGCACTTGGTTGTTCTTGCATCATATGCCTCCATACTATGACACGCTCCCTTGTACTTTCTTATGATGAGCATGATGCATACACTTGTTGGGTATCTTACCACTCAAATGATAGGTTTTGCATTTCCGCTAACCTCATTTGTTTTTCTGAGTGTTTCTCATGTTCTTTCATTTTGGAGGTTTCACAAGGCGATGTCGTTATGCGACAACTTGGTCATGCGAAGGCATACACGATGTGCAACACCAACATTTACGAGAATCTACTAAAGGTGAACTCCTTCTCTTTGAGCCATCCTCAATTACGCATATTGGATGGGTCACTCTTTCATTGTTGTTTCCTTCTTGTTGTCTACATGATACATCTCGTGAACGGAGGAACGACATTGGAGATTGGCTACATGGACCTTCACATTGAGGAGCGCTCGCACTTATTGGATGCACCTTCGGTCTTCCACCCATGCCTTGACATCGAGCTTTGGTACACCAACACCTCCATATTTGTTGATTGTGCTCATACATGTCATGCTCGATGGACATTTCATACCCACCACAAGTTTGCACCGTATGCATGGATTGACTCACTTTATGATTGCCTTGTTGCATCTTGTATTCCCATGTCATCCATAATATATGATCTTGTGCATTTCCTTAGCAAATTTGTTGTGATCTTCCTTGATGGCGTATTCATACATAATGATCATATTGTCCACCATCAATTGCATGATAGCTTACACATATTGAGCATCCATTGCCATATTCATGCTATTGATGAACCGTCTCTCTATGACATCATTTTGCACAATGGTAGAATTTGTCGCTTTGTGCACCATGCTAATTATCCCATGAATGCTTTGCATATCATTCTATATCATCTTGATAAGCTTCATGCGCTTTGTCATGCAATATCTTGCCGCACGGACTCATTCTTACATGATGGACATTTTGTGTGCGCTAACCATTGTATTTTCGAGTGTCGCTTGTGTTTGCTCATTTTGCATGTACCACATACCGGAGACACCTGGGAGTACTTGGATTCCGCCAGGCCTTCACCTACGTCCCACTACAAGTCCGTCCACGACAACCGTTTCCATGGTGATGAGGATCACGATCCGAGGTCAGATCTTTCACAAGGGGGGGAGATGATGCGGAGCATCCCACGTTCATCCCCATGTACACTCCGACTACTCTCCAAGCCCCAAGAGGACATATGACGAGACATCAAACATACGCCATTGGACACAAGGTGAATTCACTCCTCTTCGAACCGTCACTTTCCGCATATGAGACATGGCTACTACCTCATGCATGGACCTTGCGTACACTCAGGTACAACCAAGATGACCATGGAGAATCCAAGGACCAAGGCCAAGCATGGAAGAGAAGACGGAAGAAAGGAGAAGAAGAAGACGGAGCGGCTGTTGGAGCCAGGCCGGACATCCGGACCGTTGTCCGGATCATCCGGACCCTCCTCCGGATCATCCGGGTAAATCACACCGAAGACTACAGAAGCCTCCCCCCTGAAGCCGGATCATCCGGACCCCGTCCCGGATCATCCGGACCCTGCCCGGACGTCCGGATCGCCAGCCGGACATCCGGCCCTGCGCCTCCACCAGCCGAGTCTCCGGATCATCCGGGCCTCCACCCAGACCATCCGGACCAGCCCGGATCATCCGGCTTCGGACCCGAATCATCCGGCCAGCGCCTGTGTGCGCGTGTTGAGCTGAGCCCGTGTACCCCTTCGACCCCCTAGCCTATAAATAGGACTCCTCCTCCTCCTTTTGAGACTTAGCATTGATTTAGCTCAAGTTAGAGATAGAGCCTCGCTCATCCATCGGATCTCCTCCTCGTGAGAGACCGCGGCCTCTTCGGAGTAGATCCTATCGGATTCAAGACCCTCTCATGGAAAGATCCCTTTGTGGATTCAAGGCCTCCTCACGGAGAAGATCGGTTACCTTGTATCCTTACCTTTGTTGACTTTGGATCTCGTGTATCTCTTTGTGTTCTTCGATCTAGCACTTTTGTGACCGATTCCTTGTTGGTTGAGTGTTTTCCCTCGTTCCTCTCCGTGATTTCCTTGTGTTCTTCCGCTCGTTCTTCGTGTCTCCCCGTAGGATCCACTCCAAACGTGAAAGATCGACGCTATAGGGTTCCACCCTACATCACATACCCTCAGCCCCGAGGGTGAACTACTCCCTCCTCATCATGGATAGCACTAGGATGATGAAGATGGCCACCGGTGATGGATTCCCCCTCCGGCAGGGTGCCAGAACGGGCTCCCGAGAGGTTTTTGGTGGCTACAGAGGCTCGCGGCGGCGGAACTCCAGATCTATCTTGATATTCGATGTTTTTAGGGTACGTAGGCTTATATATGCGAAAGAAGTCGGTCGGGAGGTGCTCGAGGGGCCCACGAGACAGGGGGCGCGCCCAGTAGGGCGGGGCGTGCCCTCCTACCTCATGGCTGCCTCGAGGATCTTCTGACGTGAACTCCAAGTCTCCAGGATCATATTCTTCCAAAAAATCATGCTGGCGAAGGTTTCATTCCGTTTGGACTCCGTTTGATATTCCTTTTCCTCGAAATACTGAAACAGGCAATAAAACAGCAATATGGGCTGGGCCTCCAGTTAATAGGTTAGTCCCAAAAGTAATATAAAAGTCTATAATAAAGCCTGTAAACATTCAAAACACATAATAAAATAGCATAAATGCTTCATAAATTATAGATACGTTGGAGAAGTATCAGCATCCCCAAGCTTAATTCCTACTCGTCATCTAGTAGGTAAATGATAAAGAAAGAATTTTATGAAGTGTGAATGCTAGAAGGTGCACAAGTTTGATCAATGATAATTTCAGTCACCTTTTCTAGCATGATAAGGACAACGGTTAATAATTTCAACCAACCGTTCAAAAGAGAATTCAATAAAATTTCCCATATTTTGATGGGATCTGAAATATTTTTATTCCAAAATTTCTAGTCAGATTAAATACAATTTCAATATAAATTTGTATTACATAAAAATCCACCGAAACATTGCGCATGCAACAATTAATGAAATTAAAATTTTCAAAATCCAGAAAAAATATTTTATCAAGTAACTACGTGTTTGGTGCATTTTTTTATAGTTACTGCCCAGTTTTTATAATTACATCTCATTTATTTTTTTAAAGCCCATTTTCTTGTTAAGCCTAATGCATCCCTCCTAGGAAAGATTTGCAGCCCAGCGGGGCGGAGAATAACAAGTTGACCTTGCCTGGATATTCCTCAAAAAAAAGTTTAGCTGGGCTAGCCATTTTCAGCTTGAAAAAAATTGATATCTGGGCTGGATATCTGGCGTGGTCTAGACGGGCCACAACCCACCCAGTTAATACCCTGCTCTCCTCTGAACAACAACGAAAACATTACTCAAGAAAAACTCTGCAGTGCACACACCTCAAAAACACAAATACTGATTGAGTTGCTTGGTCCCATCTGTCGACGCTCCTTGTGCAATTCTCTCATTTATTCACTACATAGGTTGACAATGGTGTGGGACCATGATGTCAGGAAACCAGGAGAAAGAAAAAAAATTACAGTTGTATATAATAAGGAGGCACTTGCATACGTGCGGCTATGGCCCTGGTGGGTCCCCACTGTCATCCTCTTCAAGTAAAGTCATCTCCTCATTCCTCATGTCCGTTGACCATGTTGACAACGCGAGATGGCGGCACCACAGCTAGCGCAACAACTCGAAGGACGACGGAGAGGGCCTCGCAGGCCCTACAGATGGTCTGATACAGCGCCCGCTGCTCATTCGGGAAGCCGGGATCATAGGGCCACATGTCCACGACGGCATTGTCGTTCGTTTCTTCACCAGTGCTCGTTCAGGAGATGAAGGTTGCAGCACAGGTCCTCCTGCACTGGTAGCTCTTCCGCCATTAGGGCATCGAAGTGGGCCGCACCTTCTCTATGGTGAACACGGCATGAACCGGCTTGGACAGTGGCGCCGGCTCCTCGTTGGAAGCTACGTCCATCGTCTGATTGTCATCGCTCAGCTCAACGAGCTCGCTGGCGAGCAAGCATGTCCGGCTGCTGGACCAACCTACTGCCAAGCATGAGTCTGACAGTCCTGGCCCACCCAGACCGCCTCCCTCGCCCACACGCGCTTTTTGCCCAAAACGGTCAGCGCCGCCAACCCCGCTTCCCGATGCAGGCGATTGCTCCGCCTTCAAACGACACAAGTGTCGTCCGTCTGTCCGTTTGCCGCCCACATTAATGATATGCAGTTGCCGAGGCAGCTACTCCGGCGCCACATGTCCGTCCCTCCGCCGCCCACCATTGCTATATAAACTGCTACGCCGGCCATAGCAGCAGTCATCCACCTCCGTTCCCTTTCTCTTGTCCACACCACTACTGCCCACCATGGCTTCCTCGCGCTCCAGTGTTCTTCAGGACGGGTGGACGACAGACCACAAGGAGATAGCAGCCATTTCTACCGACTGTCTGGCCGGCAGGCAGCCAGAGGACGATGACGTCCCAATGGAGAACATGGTAGTTGACGATCCGGCGCCAACTCCCTCCTTCGCGCCTTCCTCGCTGGTGCATTGCACCATGACCATCAGCGAGGCCGTGCCCAATACATGGACACGATGAGGCAGAAGTGTCAGGAGCAATTCCGAGAGGCGCATGCCGACACCTCCTACAACCACCATCTCCTCCAAGAGCACCTGTAGGTAGAGGAGCAGATCTTCGCGGAGCGGGCGAAGCAGGAGGCGCTGCTCGACTCGTACCACTCCACCCACTAGGGCCGCCTCGACCGCTAGCGGTACCACATGCGGGTGGTGGAGGCTGCGGCCGCCTACAAAGAGGGCAATGAAGCGGGCGAGGCGTTGTTTGGCGAGACCGAGGACGAGGCAGAGGACAATGCTGGCTCCGAGGAGTCCCCACTCTGTTGTCTTCGACGAGGACCTGCTCCGCCGAGGCCCCGTGGCACCAACAATGAGGCATAGGACACCACCGGCTCCGCCAAGGCCTCGCCCCGCCGCCAGGCCCTACTCCGCCGAGGCCTCGCCCCGCCGCCAAGCCCTACTCCGTCGAGGCCTCGCCTTGCCAACAACGAGGCAGAGGACATCGCCGGCTCAGCCGAGGCCCCACCCTGCCGGCAATGAGGGGGAGGATTTCCCTAGCTCCGCTGAGGCAGCGCTCCGCTAAGGCGCCGCCCCGCATGCAACAAGACCGAGGACATTGCCGGCTCTGCCGAGGCCCTGCCCCGTTGCCAACGAGGCAGCACCACACAGAAAATGAGGAAAAGTAGAACACGATACGTCACCGCCGCTCGGGTCCAAGTAAGGCCACCGCTGCTACCCTCCGGTTGAAGCCAAGCCAGGCGGGTTGACCATTGACGGCCGATTAGATTCTTGGCGGTGACGTGGAGTCGGAGAGCTATGTTGGAGAAGGACAGTGCTTCTACTTAACTACTGGTGCAGTTGGCTGACTGACATGTTAGCCCAACAGGCATTGGGCCACATGTCAGTTATGCAACTGCACCTGCAGTTAAGTCACTGAAGCTCAGCCCGCTGGAGAAGAAGCTTCTATTCGGCTCAGCCGGACACAGGTGGGTAGCTTCGGTTAATTAATTATACCTGTAGCGCACCCCTTTTTAGTTGAAGAATGTATGAAATGTAATGAACGCTAGTGCAGAACCGGCCTTTAGTGCCGGTTCGTAACGGCCTTTAGTGCCGGTTTGACAACCAGCACTAAAGAGTGGGGACTAAAGGCCCCCCCCCCTTTAGTACCGGTTCGTCATGAACCGGCGCTAAAGTGCCACCACGTGGCACGAGCCAAGCCCGTGTGCACGTAGGGCATTAGTACCGGTTGGTAACACCAACCGGTACTAAATATTTGGGGTGGTTTTTGATTTATTTTCCATTCAATTCTTTTTGGTTTGCTGGTATTTCACGATACTACAAATTGTACACGTTATGCATATATATAAATAGATTTTCTCGTACGTAGAACCGCATATATATATATCATCGAATGTCTCACAAACCAACACCATTAATTATTCACACATACACATGTATATACATATATACAATTTCTCCTACATATGTTGCCTTTGGTGCCTCTGGAGCACGATGACAAGTGGTTCATGGGGGCGGTAGCGGGTAATAGTATTCTCCTTTGGGATCTATGACCTGGTCGAGCAAAAATCTGACTATTTTCTCTTGAAGTGCTAGTATGCGCTCCATTGGTAGGAGCTTATCCCGCACCTCTCTGAACTGTTAAGAAGGAGATCAATATGCATGTGTGTTAGTTGTGTGACTAGATATCGATAATGGTGTGAATAGTGTTCTGATAAACGTACCCAGTCCTGTCTATCAGATCTGCTCCTTTCGCACGTCATCATGCGAATGTTCTCGCAAACGTAGAATGCACACAAATTATTCCCCGGCGCCTGCTTCAGGGCCTTTACGAGAATGGAATTGAATCAGATAATGATTAATCAAGCATGATAATTAATTAATGATATTGAAACAAGAATTAAAGAGATGGTAGCTAGCTAGTACTACTTAATTACTTACCTTGGGTCGATGCCAAAACAACTTTTTTGGCCACTTGCCTGGAGTCACCTTGATGAACTTTGCCCATGCCCTGCCCGCTGGCAAAGAAAATTAATAAAGGGGTTATTAAATAGTTCATATCAGGAAATGACGAACTAATAATTAATAGGCCGAGATATAGTTAATAATGATTGAAATTACCTGCTGACTATCCCCTTCACGATGGTGTAGTCTTTATCTTCTTTAGTTAGTGAGTCCAGTAATTCAACTTTTCCTTCCTCAAATTTAATGTCTAACAAGACCCAGTGCCAACTGCATACACACACGTTTGCATGTCTTAATTAAGCGGGCATGTGCATAAAATTAATCAACTACCGTAAACCATATACACTTAATTATTAACATCTAGGTAGCTAGTAAGCAAAAACAGAATTTGTAGTACAAGACAGTGTGACTCACGGGAAGTTGTAAGGAAGTAGTATATCTTCATTGCTATTGAGGCGCTTCAAGAACTCTAGCATGCTTTCCTCTACAGCAGCTTGACAACATTCAATCTTCCATATGTCCTCATTAATGGTATTTGGGTCAATGAACCCAACGCCATAGCGTCCAGCTTTTTTCATTTCATACATCTTCATCCTGCATATAATACCACAGAAAAAGAATATAGTGAGGATAATTACATGTAATGATTGATCAAAATTATCACTACATAACTAGCTTGAGACTGAAATTACAGAAAGAAATCACTTACAGACAATAGCAACTGACGATAGACTTGTCGAGTGCGTCTTGATTGAATAACTGAAATAGTTCTGGATACTCAATGGTCAGAGCTTTCTCATGGTAATAATGCTCATGCTTGACGTTCACCATGAGGAACTCTCGATTGGAAATCTTGGTAATGTACATGTACCATTGATGCAATTGATACATTCTCGTTGGGAGGTTCTTGACCTTGTCTGGATGGACCAAAGGTTGGCCCCGGACATATTTCCATGCTATTTCTGATTCTCTAAGCGTAGGCATGGGCTCGATTTCGAGGAGTTGTCCAACAGAGATATTGAGCATTTGAGCCTGCATTATATGATCCTCCATTATTACCACATCGCCATGCTGGGGAACGCTAACGGTTTTCCCACAATAATATTAGGCATGCGTACTACTCCTCTCATGTGTTGTTGGCACAACAAGCGGGGGGATTGCTTGCGCCGCCTGTTCTCCTAACTGGGGAACGGTTTTCCCGCATTTTTTGCTAGCTGCTTGTTGGCTCGAGCTCGAGCTCACTTCCTTCTTTAGCCATTCTCAATGTAGTTTCCTGATTTGGCGCTCATAGTCCGAGTCAACAGGCTTGGGAGCTGGTTCTCTAGCCATACGAATGAAGTGGTCAATTACTTTCTCAGGCACTTTCTCCTTTGGTGGCAGTGCCGGTTTCGGTCCAAATGGGGCATCCACTTGGGCTTGCACTATGACTGCGTTTTGCTCCTTAGTCATGTCGTAAGGCCTCTGAGGAAGAGGAGCGAGGCTTGGACCATATTTATATCGCTTGTCTCCGCCTGTACTTCCTGAACTACCTCGACTCGTACCGCTATGCACCAAAGCTGCGGCATGTCTCTTCTGTGATTGCCGAGACGGCGGAGATGGCTGACGTGGAGTTGGACCAGGAGAAGTGGACTGACGATGTGTGGCCTGACACGGTGCCGGACTTGAAACTGGAGAAGTGGCATGACGCTGTGCCAGACTTGAAACCGGAGGAGTCAGCTCACGCGTTCGGGGACTTGGAGGAGGTGGCGGACTTCAAGGAGGAGTCATCTCACGCGTTCGTGGACTTGGAGGAGTGGGAGTCTGCTGACTCGGTGGCGGACTTCGAAGAGGAGTCGGCAAACGACGCGGTGTTGGTGGACTTTGAAAGATGATGCAATCCTTTCTCCATAGGATGATACGATGTATGGCCTCTCCGAGTGTGCACTCGTCTTCACCTCTAGGAATGTCAAGCGTTAGCCCCGAATATGGGTCCACCACTTCATCAACCATGACACGAGCATAGCCCTCTTGAATCGGGATGCAATGGTAGGTTGCTTCGGGGGTAACTGGAAAAGCAACGCCGTTCGCCACCTTCATGGATATGTTCTTCATTTGGAGTGTAGCTGACAGTTAGTGTTCTCTATGATGTCATCCACAGGGTATGTATCCAGCAGTGTGTCGCCCAGGGCAGAACCAACGCTGCTTCTCGGCATGGATGGGACGGTGTTATCCAATGCTGGACGATCATCCGCTTGCTGCTGCCGCTGCTGAGACCCCTTTCCTGGCTAAGTGAGTCGATCTGCTGCTGCTGCTAGAATTTGAGTGTCAGGTCTGCGTGCCTTGCTTCTAGGCCTTGAAGGCATTCTGCGTCCTGCTTCCTCTGCTCCTCCTCCAACTTCCTCTTCTTCTCCTCCTCCATCTTCTTTCTTGCACGGGACCTATAGTCGTCATTCCAGTCCGAAAAGCCCTCATACCAGGGAATAACGCCCATGCCTCGTGTTCTTCCCGGGTGTTTAGGATTTCCCAGGGCGCGCGTAAGCTCGTCGTTCTCTCTGTTGGGTGTGAACACTCCGCTCGAGCTTCTTCTATTGCGTCAAGTATCTTTTGTTCGGCTCCTTTTAGACTTGCCTTCTTCGAAACCAGGCCTATCTTCGGGTCCAATGCCCCCCCATGCGCATAGAACCAAGTTCTGCACCTGGGGGGCCAGCTCCTAGTAATCGGAGTGACCCCTGCACCCTCCATCTCTTGCTCAGACTTATCCCACTTAGGCAATCCCACCGCGTAGCCACCTGGACCCAGCCTATGGAACTGCGTCTTTCTTGCAGCATTTGCCTTGTTTTTCATCGACCGTTCCTTAGATAATTCTGAATCCTTGAAGGTCACGAAATCGTCCCAGTGTTCTCTTTGCTTCTCCAGTGTCCCCTTGAAAACTGGAGTCTTCCTTTCATTAGCGAGGTAGTTGGCCCATACAGTTTTCTTGTGGGTGTTGAATGCAATTGCCATCTTCTTGAGAGCAGCGGCCTTGACTTAATCCACATCTGCTTCAGTGAAATGATCTGGTAAGGTGAAATGTTCCATCAGAGATTTCACCAGGTCTTTTTTGGCTTTGTTGTTGACCCAAGTAACACCTGGACGTTTAGTCTTTGGATCTTTCCATTCTTGAATGGAGATCGGGAGTTTGTCCTTCACAAGAACTCCGCACTGACGAGTCCACTTGTCCACAATGTTCTTAGGCGTGAGGGGTTCACCACTAAGTTTGGTGGATTCGATGTGGTACTTTACACAATCCTTCAACAATCTACCCGGGCCTCGCTTTGTCTTGCTGTCTGTAGAAGCGGATTTGCTCGATCCGGAGGGCTGAAAGAAGAAAGATCGATTCGTTAATATATCTTCAATAAAAAAACATGTGATGATCACCAGGATGCATGCTTATATAAATATACCTCGCCGGTAGTCTTTGTTATTTGAAGATCAGCATTGTCTGTGTCATCACAAACATTGCTATGTCATCATAATCATAGTTCATGACTTCATCAGCTCGGTCGTCGAGATCGAATATCTTTTCATCACCCTCTCCGGTATTGTTCAGATATTGGGAGATGTCATCTTCATTCAGATCATCTAGCCTGTGAGGGTTGCGTATGATGTCGAACAATTCCTCTTCTCTCTCTCTGCCGGTATTGTCCGCCATAGCTTTTACTTTACTAATTAATACTGAAGAAATATAAAACAATTTAGTATTCAAATTACAATGCATGGATGCAATTAATCAATAAGGAAAAACTGAATCTAGAATACATCATCTCGAATATATAATCTCGAATACATCATCGTCTTAATATATATAATCTCGAATACATCGTCTCGAATATTATATATCGAATACATCACTGGCTAGGTACCTAATGAAGATCGAGTACTACAGAAGAATCTAGGGCGCCACTCGCGGTTCCTGGGGCGCGGGCGGTGCACACCCAAAGAGAAGGAACCATCACAGGATCATATCTCCGGTCATCTGCCCAAAGAACCCGCCAAGTAGTGGAGAACCTGACGTCGTTCATAGCAGCCATGTAGTGATGGACGTGCTCATCTTCCTCCCTGACATGGCGATGCACCACCTCCGGCGGGGCCGGCTGCCTCTGCACCGAATGTGGCCCATGCGAACGCCACCAAAGAAGATCAGGGTCGACGACGGGACCCGAGGTCGGGTTCCTCACCAAGTGGCGCGCCCCTCCAGGTAGCACCTCCCAGTGCCAGCCCGGTGAAGCCCAGTCCCGGACATGGGTCCCCTGAAGCAGGACGTCGTCGCGAACGGGTCGACGGCGAGGATGCGGGCCGGGCATATCATCGAGAACAAATACTATATGCCCGCAAAAAGTAACATTTTTTAAATGATTGGATTGTGATAACTAAAATTCTATATATATGCAAATTCTAACAATTTGTCATTAATCTAATTCATCTAACTAAAACTAATTCTAAAATTTCCTGATTATATAACTAACATTTCCATAACAATTCTAATATTTATATAACTAAAAAACAGAAAAATTGCTAACATTTCTATAAATATTTCTGTAACTAAAAAACAGAAAACATTTATAACATTTCTATATAACTAACATTTCTAATATTTATATAACTAAAAAACAGAATAATTTCTAACATTTCTATAACTAAAAAACAGAAAAATTTATAACAAATAAACTAATGTGTGTGTGTGTGTAGTGTGTGTGCGTGTGTGTAGTGTGTGTGTGTGTGTGGACATGGCGGCCGGGGCGAGCTCGCCGGCGAGGCGACGACGGGGCGACGGGATGGGGCGGCGACGGGACGGGGCGGCGATGATGGGGCGGGGCGGCCGT
>NC_041381.1:158169869-158177692 GCF_002162155.2 Triticum dicoccoides
GGGGACGGCCGGGGTCGGCGACGAGGGGCGGGGGCGGCGATGTCGACGGGGACGGCGTCGATCGGGGCAGGGCGGCGCAATGGAGGGAGGAATTAGAGGGAAGAAACAGAGGGAAACTGAATTTTTTTCAAGTGTTGTATATATAGGATGGACCTTTAGTACCGGTTGGAGCCACCAACTGGTACTAAAGGTCCGTTTTGGCCAGGCCAAGCGGCGGGAAGCGCACCCCCTTTAGTACCGGGTCGTGGCACCAACCGGTACTAAAGAGGGGGTCTTTAGTAGCGGTTGGAGCCACGACCCGGTACTAAAGGGGGTGCGCTGGCTCCAGGCGGTGCGCAAGTTTAGTCCCACCTCGCTAGTCGAGGGGCTACCGCACTGGTTTATAAGCCCCAGTGCGGTAGCTCTCTCGAGCTCCTCCCCTAAGCAGGCCTACTGGGCCTACCTGTCCTCTTCGCCCAGTGGGCCTACTGGGCCTTTGCGGGCCTACATCCTGGCCCAACAAAAGGTTGTCTTCCTAGTCGTATGCAGGCCGCTTTGGCCCAGTAGGCGGGCTTTTCTATTTTCTTATTTTTTTTTGCTTTATTTATTTTTGTTTTATTTATTTTTGAGTTGTTTTTTGCTGTATTTAGAGTTTCTTTGTGAATATTTTTGCTTTAGGTACAAAAAATTACAAACTTTCTGTTAGTGCCGGTAGTTTTCAAATTTGAATAGTTTAAATTTTGAATTATTTGAAATTTGTGTGAATCACTAGTTTGTGAATAACTTAACTTTGAAAAAAGTTTTTTCAGTGATTCTTTTTCTTATGTTTAATATTAGTGTGTTTTATCATTATATTCAATTTGGTAATGCTTGGGTTATTTAAAAAATGAAATGCCTTTGTAACAGTTCAGTTTTCGTCGGAAACCCTGATACTTCGAAAGAGATTGTCCGTTTTGCAGACGAAGTGCATCCAGTTTTTGCCGTAACCCTCTCTACTATTTTGCACATGCTATTTGTATGAAATTATGATACCATGCCAACTTTCAACCTTTTCTGTGTTCATTTGAAATGCTTTTCAATTTCAGGGTCATTTATTAGCTAGAAAAAATCAGTAAATGCATGAAAAGAATTTGTTTGCACATAAAATTTCTTCGCGTTTCAAATGTCAAAACACATAACTACCCTAACTATTACAGGCATTCCCTCCTAGGTGTGAAACATAGAAGAAAGTGATGATAGTGAAGCCGATCACATCCCAGATCTTTGGGTGTGAAACTTTTTCTTCGCGTCTGTCCCTTTGCGCCGTAGCCGCGGAAAATCTTCATCGTTTAACTGGATGCTCGGGTCAATATTCACTGTGAATGGAGCAATTTCATCAAACTTTTCATAATCTTCTGACATGTCTGTCTTGTCATCCACTCCCACGATGTTTCTTTTTCCTGAAAAAACTATGTGGCGCTTTGGCTCATCGTATGATCCATTCGCTTCCTTATCTTTTCTTTTTCTCGGCCTGGTAGACATGTCTTTCACATAAAAAACCTGCGCCACATCATTGGCTAGGACGAATGGTTCGTCTGCATACGCAAGATTGTTGAGATCCACTGTTGTCATTCCGTACTGCGGGTCTTCCGTTACCCCGCCTCGTGTCATATTGACCCATTTGCACTGAAACAAAGGGACCTTCAAATCACCTGATCCATAGTTAAGTTCCCATATGTCCTCTATATAACCATAATATGTTTCCTTTCCCGTGTTGGTTGTTGCATCAAAGCGGACACCACTGTTTTGGTTGGTGCTCTTCTTATCTTGGGCGATCGTGTAAAATGTATTCCCATTTATCTGGTACCCTTTGAAAGTCATTATATTCGAAGATGGTAACTGGGACAGTGAGTACAGGTCATTTTGAATATCGCCATCATTAAGGGCACGTTTCTGCAACCAACCGGCAAAAGTCCTTGTTTGTTCGCGTGTAATCCAGTCGTCAGACTTCTCCGGGTGTTTGGAATGTAGAAAATTCTTGTGTTCCTCCATATATGGAGCCACCAAGGCGGAATTCTGTAGAACTGTGTAGTGTGCTTTAGTGAGAGAATGTCCGTCCATACATATTATTTGATGCCCTCCTAGCGTGCCTTTTCCTTCTAGTCTGCCCTTATGCCGCGATTCAGGAACACCAATCGGCTTAAGGTCAGGAATGAAGTCAATACAAAACTCAATGACCTCCTCATTTTCATGGCCCTTCGAGATGCTTCCTTCTGGCCTAGCACGGTTATGAACATATTTCTTCAAGACTCCCATGAACCTTTCAAAGGGGAACATATTGTGTAGAAATACAGGGCCCAAAACGTTAATCTCTTCGCAAAGGTGAACTAGGACGTGCGTCATGATGTTGAAGAAGCATGGTGGGAACACCAACTCGAAACTGACAAGACATTGCACCAAATCATTCTGTAACCTTGGTATGATTTCTGGATCAATTACCTTCTGAGAGATTGCATTGAGGAATGCACATAGCTTCACAATGGCTAATCGAACATTTTCCGGTAGAAGCCCCCTCAATGCAACCGGAAGGAGTTGCGTCATAATCACATGGAAGTCATGAGACTTTAGGTTCTGGAACTTTTTCTCTGCCATATTTATTATTCCCTTTATATTCGACGAGAAGCCAGACGGTACCTTCATGCTGAGCAGGCATTCGAAGAAGATTTCCTTCTCTTCTTTGGTAAGAGCGTAGCTGGCCTGACCCTGATGTATGCTGTCTTTTCCGTGCATACGTTGCTGGTCCTCCCGTGCCTCTGGTGTATCTTTTGTCTTCCCATACACGCCCAAAAAGCCAAGCAGGGTCACGCAAAGATTCTTCGTCACGTGCATCACGTCGATTGCGGAGCGGACCTCTAGGTCTTTCCAATATGGCAGGTCCCAAAATATAGATTTCTTCTTCCACATGGGTGCGCGTCCGTCAGCGTCCTTCGGAACAGGTTTTCCGCCAGGACCCTTTCCAAAGATTACCTCCAAATCCTTGACCATATCATGTACATAAGCACCAGTACGGTGGCGAGGCTTTGTCCGGTGATCTGCCTCACCTTTGAAATGCTTGCCTTTCTTTCTTACGGGATGCCTTGTCGGAAGAAATCGACGATGTCCCAGGTACACATTCTTCCTACAACTATCCAAATATATACTGTCGGTATCATCCAAACAGTGCGTGCATCCGCGGTATCCCTTGTTTGTCTGTCCTGAAAGGTTACTGAGAGCAGGCCAATCATTGATGGTCACGAACAGCAACGCCTTTAGTTTAAATTCTTCATGTCCGTGCTCATCCCACGCACGTACACCCCACTACTAGGAAAAGGGCTATAGATGGAAATGACACTAATGACGCACCAGACATGTGGTGCGCCATTAGTATATACTAATGGCGCACCACCTTCTGATGCGCCATTAGTGTTAAAACTACTAATGGCGCACCCTGCCCACGGTGCGCCATTAGTACCAAATTTTTTTTTGAACTAGTGCGCCTGTCCAAACATACTAATGGCGCATCCACTGGTGGTGCGCCATTACTAGTTGTAACTAGTAATGGCGCACCAGCCAGAAGGTGCGCCACTAATGTTATTTTTTTATTATTGTTTTTATTCCTTTTTTTGCAAAAGTACTAATGGCGCACCACCAGGAGGTGCGCCATTAGTAACCTGGATTACTAATGGCGCATTTGTTGCTGGTGCGCCATTAGTAAGTGGGCAGCAACAAGATATTTTGGACAGCCTCTCCTCCCACACTCACTTTCTCCCCACTTCATTCTCTCCACCGCCTCCTCCTTGTCTCGGGTGCCTCCTCTTTTTCACCTCATTTCCACCATAGATTCATTCAAATTAAGTGGTTAAGTTACCTTGTTTTGCTAGGTAAGTAAGGGGGGAAGCTATATTTATGTTGTTCTCCCTACAACAATGTGCACATGCACTTTTTATGGCCTAGCTAGATCTATGTATGTTCGTGGTGTTGCATATGTTTGTGGTGTTGCATATGTGTTTGTGTTTGGAGGTGTACCGGTATTTGAAATGCGATAGTTGCCAATATTTTGCCGGAATGTTGATTCATTTCCGTTTCGGCGAGAATTTTGGCATTAAGCATTCTTTTTGGTCCTATTTTTAGGGAAAGTCATGCCAAATTTTTTCTTGGTTCTAAAATATCGTTTTGCTCTACCCCGCAGGCGACCATGGTCCGCACGATGACCGAAGGCATCGTGAATAGGTTTTTGAGGTCCGCGAAGGTCGAGATGCTTCAAAAGAACGAGACGGAGATAAGATGTCCGTGTCGAAGATGCAAGCTGAATAGCCTTATTGCGGACCCGGATTCCGGGCAGGTGCGGGACCACCTGCTCTTGCGTGGTTTCATGGATGGCTATCGGTGGCAAGGTGATGAAGATGACTACGAAGTCGTCCATGGGGGCCGGGCAAGAAATGAGGAAGGGCAGCAAGACAACCACCGCGGCTCGGGGGGGCGAGAAGACGAAGAATCCCCAGGAGATGATCACGACGGTGATGCTGTACACAGTCATCATGTAGAAGATGCAGGACATGATGATGATGCCGGCGGAGCAGACGACACTGGACCATCGATGGGCTGGGTGCAGGACCCTCATATTCAAGAGCTGCTTCTCAAGCAGACGGATAACGCAAGAGCTGCCGCCCGAGAGAAAGCCAAGATGGATCAACTTGAGTTAGACGCGGTTACTCCATTGTATGAAGGATGTAGGCCCGAGGATACCCGCCTGAAAGTAACGCTCATGGCTCTGGAGATGAAGGTAAAACACAAAATGACCGACGCATGCTTCGACGAGAACATGTCATTCTGGCACGAACGTCTTCCCAAGGGGAACAAGTGCCCGACCAGTTTGGAGGAGGCGAAGAAAATCGTGTGTCCTCTGGATTTACCGCACGTGAAATACCATGTGTGCATGAACAATTGCATCATTTATCGGGACAAGCACGCGGAGTCTACCATATGTCCGGTGTGCGGTGTCACTCGATACAAGAAGAGGAAGAAAGCTCCTCAAAAAGTGGTGTGGTACTTTCCGATCACTCCTCGTCTGCAGCGGTATTTCACGAACCCTAAGGTAGCAAAGCTCCTGCGTTGGCACGCGGATAGGGAGGAGAAGAAGCGAGAAGATGACGCAAATGATCCGGAGATAGATAAAAAAGACAAGATGCTGAGTCACCCTAAGGATGCGAGCCAGTGGCAAGCGTTGAACTTCGAATACCCAGAATTTGGGAACGATCCAAGGAACATCGTGCTGGGCGTGAGCACCAATGGAGTCAATCCGTTTGGCAGCCAGAGAAGCACACATAGCACCTGGCCTGTGTTCGTGTGGATGTACAACCTTCCCCCCTGGTTGTGCATGAAGAGGAAGTACATTCACATGAGTATGCTAATTGAAGGGCCGAAACAACCAGGGAACGACATCAATCTGTATCTGGGGCTGCTGAAAGAGGAGATTGACACGCTGTGGAAAACGCCAGCCAATACATGGGATGTCGCAGAGAAAGAATATTTCCCTATGAGAGCCGCACTGCTCACGACGGTGCACGACTATCTCGGTTACGGATATCTTGCGGGGCAGGTAGTCCACGGATTTTCTGGATGCGTAAGGTGCATGGATGACACAACGTATCGCCAGCTAGATAGAGATCCTGGGTCTTCGAAAACCGTGTTCATGGGACATCGAAGGTGGCTTCGTGACGATGACCCGTGGAGGAAATGCAAGGATCTGTTTGATGGTGAAACCGAACCCCGAAAACGACCGTGTACGAGGAGCGGCGAGGAAATAGACAAGCTGTTGAAAAATTGGAAAGACTGCCCACTGCCGGGAAAGAAGCAAAAGGCGCCAGAGCCGCTGCTGAAGGTATGGAAAACGAGGTCTATTTTCTGGGACTTGCCATACTGGAAGATCCACCGTGTGCCTCACAGCCTTGATGTCATGCATATCACGAAGAACGTGTGCGAGAGTCTGCTTGGTACCCTGCTCAACATGCCAGAGAGGACCAAAGATGGGCCGAAAGCAAGGGCAGACTTGAAATCAATGGGCATCAGGCAGGAGCTTCACGCTATATATGATGATGATGATGATGATGATGATGATGATGATGATGATGATGATGATGAGGCGAAGCAGGACACAGAAAGTCGTTGCAAAGGCAAAAAGGCCAAGAAGACCGGAAATGACTACCCTCCCGCGTGCTTCACTCTAAGTCAAGAGGAGATCGAGCAGTTTTTCACCTGCCTCCTAGGAGTAAAACTTCCTTACGGTTACGCGGGGAAGATAAGCAGATACCTAGACCCAGCGAAGCAGAAGTTCAGCGGGATGAAGTCTCACGACTGTCACGTGTTGATGACGCAGATACTTCCAGTTGCAATCCATGGGATCATGGACGCGCACGTCTGTGAAACGCTATTTGGCCTATGCAACTTCTTCGACGTCATCTCTCGGAAGTCGATTGGCGTGAGGCAACTCAGAAGGCTACAGGAAGAGATCGTGGTGATACTATGCGAGCTTGAGATGTACTTCCCGCCCGCATTCTTTGACGCTATGGTGCATCTGCTGGTCCATATAGTGGAGGATATCATCCAACTCGGGCCGACGTTCCTGCACAGCATGATGCCATTCGAAAGGATGAATGGTGTCATCAAAGGATACGTTCGCAACATGTCACGTCCAGAGGGAAGCATAGCCAGGGGCTTTCTGACTGAAGAGTGCATCTCCTACTGCACGAATTATCTAGGCATCGAGAACCCCGTTGGTCTGCCCGTCAACAGGCACCTCGGCAGGCTCGCTGGATGGGGTCACCGTGAGGGTCGCCGCGAAATGCATGTCGACTTAGAGGGTCGACTCGCCGACTTTGAAAGAGCAAACCTAGTCGCGCTACAACACATAGACGTGGTCGATCCTTGGGTGGTAGAGCACAAAACCTTTATTAAGAAGACGTACAATGACCGAGGCCAACAGAGGATGGAAGGAGATATATTCAAAGAGCACAACTCATGTTTCACGCGTTGGTTCAAGCAGAAGCTTCTGTCGTACCCTTTACATGAGGATTCTTCCGCGGAAGAACAACTCATATTCGCCTTGTCATAGGGCGCCGAGCACAACCTGATGACCTATGAGGCGTACGATATCAACGGCTACACATTCTACACCGAGGCCAAGGACACGAAGAGCAATGTTTATCAGAACTCCGGGGTAACGATGGAATCCTACACCGGTAACGACAAGGACAGATACTACGGAAGGATCGAGGAGATCTGGGAGCTGAGCTACGCTGGAGAGAAGGTCCCGATGTTCCGTGTCAGATGGGCCAAGAACGTCATAAAAGAAGACCGGTATTTCACCACCATGGTTATACCCGAAGCCAAATCCAAGACCGCGGGCGCAAACGTCACCGCAAAAAATGAGCCATGGGTACTGGCTTCCCAAGTGGACCAATGCTTCTTCATTACCGACCCGCCAAAGCCCAGTCGTGTTGTCGTGAGGAGAGGCAAAAGGAAGATCATCGGAATGGATGGAGTAGCCAATGAGCAAGACTTCGACAAGTACGGCGACCCAAGGATCGAACATGACGACGATGATGAAGTAGCAGCATACACCACAAGAAGAAGCAGGACCACCCTACCTAAAGGACGTCCGTTCCATAGAAGAACTCCATTTGCGAAAAAGAAGGGCAAGAAGATTGTGAACAGATAGCTAGCTAAGATCGATTGTATTTAAATCGTAGACTTCATTTCTCGATTATATTTCATGGGCACTTTTTGAACTATCATGAATATTTTTTAATTTCATGGACACTCGATCT
>NC_041381.1:158178320-158178899 GCF_002162155.2 Triticum dicoccoides
CCCCCGCACCCTCCCCCGCTCCACCGGCATTACTGTTTGATGATATTTTTTAAAAAAATATTACTGTCTTATAAAAAAATATTACTGTTATGATTTAAACAAGTTTGAACATATTTAAACACAAGTAAGTATAAAACAACATTTTTAATGCATAAAAAAAATTTGTGGAGCCTGGGAATTGAACCCAGGACCCCCTAGTGTGAGAACTAGCTGCTGACCAGTCGAACTAGTAGAGAAGACTTGATGTGTATCAGGTCTGGTGGTAGATAACCTGTTGGCTCGGGCAGAAGTAAAAAAAATACTAATGGCGCACCTGGGTGAGGTGCGCCATTAGCATGTATGTACTTATGGCGCACCGAGGGGTGGTGCGCCATTAGTATTGTGCCGCCCCTACTTCGTATCGATCCCCTCTCTCCCTCGCCCTCGCCCGCGATCCCCTTCCCCTCTCCTCTCCCGACGCCGCCGCCCCGCCGCCCTCGACGCCACCCCGACACCAGCGCCGCCCCGTCCACACCACACCACCGACGCCTCCCTCTCCCCATCCTCCCCTTCCTTCCCTCCGACCCCACCCCACTCTCG
>NC_041381.1:158179065-158200482 GCF_002162155.2 Triticum dicoccoides
GAGCAGCGCCGCCCCGTCCACACCACACCACCGACGCCTCCCTCTCCCCATCCTCCCCTTCCTCCCCTCCGACCCCACCCCACTCTCGCTGGAGCAGCTCCGCAGGGCCGACACCAACCTCGCCCTCGCCCGCGCGCGCCGCAACCTCCACCTTGCCAAGTCCGGAGCTGCTCGTGGAGGAGACGTGGCTGGAGGCGATCTCCGTGGTTGGAGGCGATCGCCGGCCCACCGCCGGATCTCCCTGACGCCGGCCGACCGCAGTTGATACCCCTCATCCCCTGATCAAGCCTTCTTCAGAGAGAGATAGTGAGGTACCTCATCCCCTTCTGTATTTTACACTACACATACACATAATTTTGCAGTATATCAATGTGATTTTCCAGTACATCTCCATCCATCTGAATTTGACTCATATGCATAATTTTGCAGTACATTATGATTTCGGCTAGATGCGTATGAGTTCATAATTTTGCAGTACACATTACCGGGCTTCCTTCTCTCACTAGATGTAGTGCACAAGTAGATGAACTGATGAACTCATACACATAATTTTGCATATAATTTGTTCAACTATGTCATTATGATTGATAGAATGTAATTATTGAAGAATTAAGAGGATCGGAACCATTGCTTCTCTTTTTGAGAGACATGCTAACAAGAAAGGGAAGACATGCTAACAGACGCGCTCCACTATGCTGTTAGGGTTAAGATTTTTTAGTCCCCGCCCCCGACTCTGCTGCTGAAATTACCATTGAAATCGAGGTAAAATCACTGTTGAACTGGGTGTAAAATCACTACTGTTGATATTCAAATTTAAACTTGAAAAAAAATTGAATTGGAGAAATTAATCACTGTTTTTTAGTCCCCATTTCTGAACCTATGCTAACCTTGCAAGCAGCATAACAGGCAATGTACTCCAAAATACTATAAGAACTGGAGTAAAAGATGACTGCATCTCACAGTATATAAGAAATGGGGACTCTTGGCTAAGTATGGCAATGCCGCAGAGTATAAGAAGTACTCCTGCATCTTACACAATGATAGGTCTAATTTATGCTACTCAACGAAAGAAGAAGAAAAATGCACTGGACATACACTAAAGAAAAATGCACTGTATCATCGGGTAATTGTCCATGGTTTATACCTGAAAATAAGTTTATCTCACGGCATGAATGTAAGTATCTGTTCCACATTCATGGGCTATCTACCCAACGTAAACCTAGAAAATGAGTTATATCCAGGACAAGCCACTGTCAATTAACACTATATACACTGCCAACTGTATTTAGTTAACATTACACTGCCACTACTATTCAGCACAAACGTTTGATCATCTCACTCTACTTACTATCAATTGACACTGTATAACTGTCAGCTCCATTCACTAGCAGTAGCCAGCACTTCTGAATCTAATCTTTCTTGGGCAAGCTCGGCTACTTGTTGTTAGTCATTCACTAAAAGATCCTCAACAGATTGCATGCATCTAGTATTAAATTTCTTGGACGGATCATCTCTTTTAGCAAAGGACTGGAATAATTAACTAACTGAAATTTTGACATTCTGGACTATGCTTGGCTCTGGTTTTGTGAAATCTCATCTCTTTTCTAGTGCCATGACTAGTCATGAATTTTATTTTACTTTCCCCACTTTATAACATTCAGAAATTGTTTACTAGCTCAAGCTTCTCCTTTGCACTTTATCACTTCAATCTGCTGCTACCTCAAGCATCTCGTTTACACTTGTGCCAAGTAGCATTTTTTCCTTGTATAATTATATGGTGGTTGACTGAGCTGCTACTTTTTCCTTGTAGAAGATCGCAGGTCGAGTGGGAGGGATCCAGTTGCGACGACACCGAATCACTAGCAAGGCAGCTGCCTAGAATAATAGGTTGACTCACCTATATATACTACTATCTTGCATCTCTCTCTTGTTTCTTCTTCTATATACTACTATCTTGCATCTCCAATTTTTAAGTAATCTTGCATATGTTAGAAACCACATATATGGTCTCCGGTTTTCTTACCTCTACTCTAAAACACCAACGCATCAACAAAAGAAGATGGTATTTTTGTTACGCTTTCAGTTCGTGTCAGCAGGGAGATATAATGTTTTACAATCTTTCTGGTTATATTGGAGTTAGGTTTTTCGAATATGAGTAGCAGTGACTTGGATATACCTTATGGAGTTGTAACAGTTCCTCTTGGTGCTTAGGTGCATTTTCTTTGTGTAACTTGGTTTAAAAATGTGATTTGGTCTTTTGTGGCATTTGGATGCCTAAATCCCATTTTCTTAATCATATTGCTTGGAAACTTTTGGTTATCTCCTCTCAGTGATGAAATAATTTATATGTACTGCACTTTTTTCATAATTAGGTAATAACGTTGGTTACAGTTTTGGTAGTTCAAACGGAATGTATCTCATTTTGTAGACAGATTATTTTCTGGAATATCATATATTCAAATTTGTAATGAATGATGGCTTCTACCTGAATTGGTAGACTCTGTGGTGTTAGTTTGTTCTAAATACAGTAAGATAATTTTAACAATTGTAGAACATGTTGAGATTTGCAACTTTTTTGTGACATCAACCAATAGTCCTGTCATTGGGTTATCCTATTTTATATTTTTAATTACTAACTTAAGTTTGAGTAAACAGTGGCAGTGAAGTCCTCATAATAATCAGGCGGATGTTAACTTTCTGATGTCCCTAGAAGTTAACTAAGATTGTGGTGCTAGTAGAGGCACAATGTGGCCTTTTCATCCATATGAAAGTAGAGGCACATTGTGGTGCTAGTTTGCTAGGTTTTGTATCCGACCATCGTGTCGTGATGATATTGCAGGTACCCCGAGAGGCCCTTGAGTTTGCCGGAATGTCGATTAACTTCCGTTCCGGCAAATTCGGGTACTCCATATGTCCTATTTTCAGCAAAGGTCATGCTGAACTTTTCCGTGAATTTTAGCATGACTTTGCTAAAAATAGGACATATGGGGTACTTGTGACTAATGCATGGGCCAGGGTATCTTAGTAGTTAATTAAGTAGGATCAAGTGCCCCGGCGTACTTGTGACTAATGCATGACTTTTAGGGTGCCTCGGTGTCGATAAAAACCGAAATGATGAAAGGTTAGGCTTTTAAGGTGCCTCGGCGTCGAAAAACCCTCAATGATAAAAGCTTAGATTTTAGGATGCCTCGGTGTCGACAAACCCTAAATGATGAGACCATGATCTTGTTCCTTGACAATAACCAACTTTTTGACCAAACTTTGTTTCTATTTAGAGAGAAACATGGCCCACAACGATGAGGCCGGGGGTTCGGGCGGCAAGGCATTCTGGGAGCTGTCCCAGGAGATGGAGGAACAACCTCACTTGTATGAGGCCGCCGCCTTCCCCATCGATCCTGAGACCACGGATGGTGCCGCCGAGGATGACCACACTGATGCCACCACTGATGGTGCCGCCGAGGATGCCACCACTGATGATGGCGGCGCACGCACAGATGGCAGCCAACCGAAGAGGCAACGGAAGGACCGGCGCCCGATCGTGCTCCGCACCCTCAAGGAGGAAGTTACTAAAGTGGACTCCAACGGGAATCCAATGGCGCCCGAACGAATAGTCAAGGGGTACTCGCTTCAACTCGGATGCATTGTCCGGAGCACCGTCTCGATCAACACTGAGAACCTGAGGCATCCTGACCGAGGGAATTTGCGCAACCTCCTCTTCACGAAGCTGCACGAACGATACAAGTTCCCCGCTGAATTTGAAAACACAAGCCTCAAAGGGAATAAAGTGAACAATGCTGCCCTCACGAAGATGAGCAAGGCCCTGTCTACTTGGAAAAGCAATGTGAAGAGAATGATCGAGAAAGGTGAGAGTTATCAGAAGATCAAGGAGAAAAATCCTTCGATCACCGAAGATGACTACAACGACTTCAAGATCAATTGCTCGAGCACCGCAAGCTCCCAATCAAGTGAGTGGGGGAAACAAATGCGGGAGCTGAACATAGGGGAACACACACTCGGTCCCGGCGGTTATAGAGTGGCGGAGCCTATATGGGACAAGGAGGAGGCGGACCGTGCCGAGCAAGGCCTACCGCCCCTCTTCGATAAATACGGTGACAAGCAGACCAGGAACTTTGTCAGGGCCCGGTACAAGAAGGACCCGAAAACAAAGGAGCTTACCACGGATCCGAAGACCAGGCAGCTTGAGCTTGTTCTGGTAAGGAATACACCCCCGCGTAATTAGCTCCATATGGTTGCATTCTAATTAATGAAGCCAAATTTCTAAATGGTTCACATTCCTTCCGCAGGCGACTGAAAGCAGTAGCGCGGGGTCGACTAAGAGCAACCCTTGGGACACCACTCTAAATAGGGGGTTGAATGTAATGAAGAACAAGGATAAGCTCAGTAAGCCGACTTCAGCTGGTCGTGTGGCCGGCAAAGGCTTGTCGACAAAATGGGGGTCATACTATACCGCTGGTGTGCAGAAGGAGAAAAAGACCAGCTCGGAAAGCCAGGCGCGAGAGGTTCAAGAACTCAAGGCACAGGTGGCGCGGATTCCGGAGATTGTCCAAGAGCAAGTGGAACAACGACTCGGAGCGACGATCACCGCCCTTGTGCCTACCTTGATCTCAGGGTTGAGTGCGTGGATTGCGGGCGGCCAACAGGGGCCGCCCCCGATTCCTAGCTTCACGGCCAGCAACTCGCATAATGCGATGGCGGGGCCATTGGTGCCTCCGGCGGAGGCGACATTGGTGTCTCCGACGCCGGCACGGGAGCTTAATGCACCCGGGTGTACGCCGGCCGGCACCTCTGCAGCAAGCGGCACCTCCGTCAACTGCACGCCCACCGTTGGCGGTGCGTCGACATTAGCCGAGCTCGACGCCATCATCACGGTAACTAATTAAGCCTCTCTCGGCCGAGGACTTCATCTCCTTGCCTTTGACTGGGCATCCCTGACGCCCTACATGTTTTCGCAGGGCGCCGCCGACGTTCCATGCACTCTCCTCCACTTCGTGAACAACGAGTTGGTCGATGTCGCCAAGGGCAAAATCATTCAACCGGGCAACCCCTTGTTCCACGGTACCCAGATGCCACCCAACTTGTTTAGGGTTCAACTGGTTCGGGTGCTGCCAGGCTGCGACGACTTGTTACCTCCGATTCGACCCGTCGGGGCCGACGATGAAGACGTGATGACCCTCAGCGCCTGCCTGAGCTGGCCCCTGCTTTGGCCGAAGAGCCAGATTCGTTTGGGGGCGGGGGACACCACCCCAAAGACAACACCGCCAGTCGTGCCGGCGCCAAGTCGGCCCCATGGCAAGACCGCCGTAACGGTGCCGGACATCCCTATGCCACTGGATCCAAACATGCATATGGCACAGGATTAGAACGACGACGACGACGATGATGATACATTTGGCAATGTCGATCAGTACTTTGCCGATCATGGGTACGATGGCGACTTCATGGGGCCTCCTTCTCAAGAACCAAACCCAACAAAAGACGTGTGCGATCTAGCTGGTACCGCGGAGAAGCCAAGTTGCAACAGGCACCGTCTGGCGTTCAGCTCTCAGGAGACGCCTCCAGCTGCCGACTTCACCGAGCCTCAGATAGGCGAGGTGCGAAATATTATCAGCCCCAACACACTCAAGAAGGCGGTCTGTGAGCAGAACTCGGTTCCATTACAGGAGAAGAAGAAGGCACGCAAAAGAAAGACTAAGAAGGGTGCGAGCCAGCCGGCACCGAGTACGATCCGTGCTCAGGACGGGCCACCTTCACCGCAGGATATCTCGAGGAGGGTGCATATGGCGGGTAGGGCGATGCTACCGACAGATATGCTCAATGCTGCAACCGGTGCTATGCGGAGTCTGCATGACAGTGTTCTTTCTTTGGAGAAGCGGCGTCTCAGGGAGAAGGATGTGGCATACCTAGTTTTCGCGGCCAAGGTGCCAGAGGGCAAGGGCTTTGTGGATAACTCCATCGGGCGTACGATCGTCCTGCATTTTGATGACATCCACGCTATGTTGAACCTTCATCCGCTGCACTACACCTTCGTTTGGCTATTTTCGCTAAGTATGGAGATGCGGATCATTCGCGACAAGACCCCGGACATCGTGATAGTCGACCCCTTCTACATGCGTGCCAAGATCTTGGGCTGTGCTGGGGACCGGCAAGTCGCGAGTTCTTACCTCGAAGGCGTCATTCTGGCAAACCAAGATAAGGATAACTTCCTCGTGCCTTACTTTCCCGAGTAAGTCCTCCCCTCAACCGGCCCGTAACATATGAATTCTTACATTTCGATCGTTTTTCTTTTAACATTCCGTGTTTTCTGCAGTGACACACGTTGCACGCTCATCCTCCTAAGCCCCAAATATTCCATGGCCACGTATTTCGACCCGGACCGTCAGTCGAACGTAGACTACACAAATGCCAAGAAGGTTCTTGATGATGTTCTCCCCGGCTACGCCAAATCTGGAGGCACCTTCACCAGGCCTATTCGTAAGTACGGCAAGCACGTGTTCTCCCACAATACGACGTTCTGCTGCGTCAAGCAGCCGCCTGGCGGTCAGAAGGGTGCCTACTACCCCATCCATCACATGCGGGCGATCGTACGAGACCATCATCAACTTCTGCTACCGAGTAAACTCAAAGATTGGGCCGCGAGCGTGTCGGCAATCCAGGACGCGGACCTCCGACAAGAATTCTTTCGTATCCAGTCGGAGTTTGCGGAAATCATCCATCAAGATGTCCTTCATACCTCGGGGCAGTTCTACCTCAGAAATCAACCGTCCAACAGTGACATCGACACAATGCTACAAATGCAGGCTGACAACGACCGTTATTTCATGACTCCCACGATAGACGGCGGCTTCATCCACGCTCCGGTCCCTTGAGTCGAGTCGAAAGCAGTGATGCTGTGTCTAGTTCTGGAACATCGATTGGCTCATGTTGTAATTAAACTTTAATGAACTTGTAGTATGTCTCTTTGGTTTCGAGAGTCGTTCAACTTAGATGTAATCGATGCTATTAATGTCTTGCTTTTCTGTTCCAATCGTTCTGTTGCATAATTATATATTGCTTATGTATTGTCTGTGAATTGGTACTAACGTTTCGTTTGGCTAGTGCATAGCGATGCCGACGTATATCGTGTACAAGGGTAAGGTTCCCGGAGTCTACGATGACTGGGAGGAGTGTCGGTGACAGGTTCACCGATTCAGCGGTAACACTTACAAAGGGTACACCACTAGGGCCGAGGCGGAATCTAGATACGCCCGCTATCTAGCGGGAGAGGGGAGGGAGCGTTGGAGGAACCGGATGAAGACGAGTTTCATCGTGATGATGCTCATCGTGATGACCGCAGCTCTCTTCTATGTGATGGTAGTTTAGATGATCGATATCGACTTGTAATGTGAAGACAAACTCGCTACTCGCGGTCTCGAGACTTGTAATATAATGTTCTATCTTTGTTCGGTCTTTTCAATTCGGAGACTAATATGATGAATTGTATTCGGAGACTAATATGATGAATTGTATTCAAAGACTAATCTTCTATTGTATTCGATGAATCTGTTGTTGATGTGTGCTGTCTATATTTTGTCAAATTATACATTTTGTAACCTGTGCAAAAAACAGAAAATAAAAAAATAAAAAAAACCTAATATTCATACTAATGGCGCATCACATGACAGTGCGCCATTAGTATGACAAAGCATACTAATGGCGCATCACTGGTAAGTGCGCCATTAGTATGCCATGGTTACTAATGGCGCATCCAGTGGTGGTGCGCCATTAGTATGCCAAAGCACCTGGATATACATGGCCCCTGGGAGGCATACTAATGGCGCACCCTGGCCTATACTAATGGCGCACCCGCGGTGCGCCATTAGTATACCAGATACTAATGGCGCACCAGGTGGTGCGCCATTAGTAAAAATTACTAATGGCGTGCTATTAATGGCGCACCACAGATGCGCCATTAATGGCCATACTAGGTGCGCCATTAGTAGGGGTTTTTCTAGTAGTGCCCGTTCCATTCCACAGCTGTAATAGTTCTTCAACTAATGGCCTTAGGTACACATCAAATGTCGTTGCCGGGTTGCTTAGGGCCTTGGATGATCACTGGCATCATAATGAACTTCCGCTTCATGCACAACCAAGGAGGAAGGTTATACAAACATAGAGTCACAGGCCACGTGCTATGGTTGCTGCTCTGCTCCCCAAAAGGATTAAATGCCATCTGCGCTTAGACCAAACCATACGTTCCTTGAGTCACCTGCAAACTCTTCCCAGTACTTTCTCTCGATTTTTCTCCACTGCAAACCGTCAGCGGGTACTCTCAACTTTCCGTCTTTCTTACGGTCTTCTGCATGCCACCGCATCGCCTTCGCATGCTCTTTGTTTTGGAACAAACGTTTCAACCGTGGTATTATAGGAGCATACCACATCACCTTGGCAGGAATCTTCTTCCTGGGGCGCTCGCCCTCGACATCACCAGGGTCATCGCGACTGATCTTATAACGCAATGCACCGCATACCGGGCAAGCGTTCAAATCCTCGTACTCACCGCGGTAGAGGATGCATTCATTAGGGCATGCATGTATCTTTTGCACCTCTAACCCTAGAGGGCAGACAGCCTTCTTTGCTTCATACGTACTCTCGGGCAATTCGTTATCCTTTGGAAGCATATTCTTTATCATTACCAGCAACTTTCCAAATCCCTTGTCAGATACACCATTCTCTGCCTTCCATTGCAGCAATTCAAGTGTGGTGCCCAACTTTTTTTGTTAGCTTCGCAATTCGGGTACAACAATTTCTTGTGATCCTCTAACATGTGCTGCAACTTCGTCCTCTCTAGATCACTTGTGCAGTTTCTCTTTGCATCGGCAATGGCCCGACCTAGATCATCAGCAGGCTCATCTGATGCCTCTTCTTTAGCTTCTTCCCGCATTGCCGACTCGGCTTCTTCCCCCATTGTTGTATCATCGTATTCAAGGAACCCATGGCCAGGATAGCCGTCGTCGTCCTCTTCTTCTTCATTGTCTTCCATCATAACCCCTATTTCTCCGTGCTTGGTCCAAACATTATAGTGGGGCATGAAACCGGACTTAAATAGGTGGACGTGAATGGTTTTTAACGTAGAGTAACTGTGACCATTCTTACAGCCAGCACATGGAAAAGGCATAAAACCATCCGCCTGCTTGTTTGCCTCAGCGGCCCACAGAAAAGTATGCACGCCATTAATGAACTCATGAGAGCATCGGTCATCATACATCCATTGTCGGCTCATCTTCATTACACAACACCGAATAGACCAAATTAATACAAGTTCATACATAAAGTTCATACATAAAGTTCATATACAGCACTTAATTAAATGCAACATACAAATAACTCTCTAGCTAAAGAATTTAAATGCAACAACAAATGCGATGAAGATCGCAACTAAGGTAACAATTGATCCAACAGCATAATGATACCAAGCCACACTATCAATGGCATATTTTCTAATCTTTCTAATCTTCAACCTCATTTTCTCCATCTTGATCCTGTGATCATCGATGACATCGGCAACATGCAACTCCAATTCCATCTTCTCCCCCTCAATTCTTTTCAATTTTTCTTTCAAATACTCGTTTTCTCTTTCAACTAAATTTAACCTCTCGACAATAGGGTCGATTGGAATTTCCGGTTCACATACCTCCTAGATAAAAATATCCATGTCAACTTGATGGGCATAATTTGTCATAAACACGAAATGCAACAACTAGTTTTAAAAGAGAATATACCACATCCGAATCATAACAAGGACGAGGGCCGACGGGGATGGATATCAAAACCATGGCACTATGTATAACAAACAACGTACGGGTAAGATAATTATATGATTAACTATATATCCAAATCACACAAACATCAATTTGGTAATGTAAAACATTCATGAGCAAGAGCCTCACCACAAGGTGGTGCTGGCGACGGGACGGTGCGGGCGATCGACGGTGGTTACGACGGAGATTTAGAAGGCACTAAGTAAACCACACCTACATATGCAAACTAAGTGTTATTTTTTACCTCAAATTGCATATAAATCAAATACTAGCACATATAATTCCTCCCAAATTAATCACTATACAAAGCATTGCAAGAGCTAATCTAGCAATGAGAGTTGAAAGGAAAAAGTTGCTAACCTTTGTGATCATTTGAATGGATGGGCCGTGGCCTTCAAATCTTGACAAATTTTGGGCAAAATTTGCGAGGAGCTCGAGGGGAAGAGGGGAAGAACAGAGAGGAGAGGAAAAAAAGGGAAGAACAGAGTGGCTCGGGTGGACGAAGGGTTTATGTACATCGACCTTTAGTACCGGTTCGTGTCATGAACCGGTACTAAAAGTGCTGGAGGGGCCCCAGACTGACAACACCCTGCCACCACCCTCTGTAGTACCGGTTCGTGGCATGAACCAGTACTAAAGGTTTGCCACAAACCGGTACTAATGAGAACGGCCGGCTAGCCGTTGGAACCGGCACTAATGGACACATTAGTGCCGGCTCAAAATCAAACCGGCACTAATGTGTCTCATATTAGGTCCTTTTTCTACTAGTGGAAATCCGGCATGTTTATATGAAATTTGACTGTGTATGAATGAATTTAATTCGATTAGTTCAAATTCTTGTATCACTGGCATTGGATGAACATGCAAAACAATAATCCCTCCGTTTCTTTTTAGTTCACATATAAGAATTGGTCAAAGTCAAACTTTACAAAGTTTGACTAGCTTTGTAGGAAAATATATCAACATTCACACTATGAAATTAACATTATTAGATGAATGATGAAATTAATTTTGATAACATATGACTTTTGTATTGTAGATGATGATAATTTTTTTCTATAAAGTTAGTCAAACTTTGTAAAGTTTGACTTTGATCAAATCTTATATGCAGACTAAAAAGAAACAGAGGGAGTACGTACTAGCATTATTCCCAGGGTGATCACCTCGTTTGCAGCAGTTTCACATGTACTCCCTTTGGTCCCTTTTAGTCTGCATACAAGTTTCGTCTGCAGTCAAAGTATCTCTACTTTGACCAATCTTATAGAAAAAAGTATGAACTTTCACAATGTGCGAAGTAAAAAGGAACATAGGGAGTACAAAGAGTTTGAGCAGGTTTTTAGCATTCATGTACATTGCAATCAAACACACAGTCCTAGCAATCCATAGAGAACATTTAAAACAATCGATGATTATGCATCTCAACGATTCACATGTCAGAGCCAATATTTACTTCACAACTAAAGAATAAAGAAAAATCGATCGACGCTGTTGACAGCAAAGGGCATCCCATTCGAAAATATCAAACGCATGTCTTCTTGCTAACATCAATGAGCAAAATTTGACAAATTTGTCCCATTCCAAAATGTCAAATGCTTGTTGTTTTGCGTACATCAATGAGCAAAATTGACAAGGTTTTCCCATTCCAAAATATCAAATGCCTACGATTGTGGAATGGGCAGGGTTTGCCATCAGTTCGGACATTGACATGGGACCTCGTGCTAAATAAACCAGCTGTTCTTTTTGTGCAACTCCATCAAAATCAACCAAATTCGCGCGTAGCTTGTATGACTTCGCCTTTATATGTTGCAACGCCTTGAACATATCGACACCTCCTTTCTTGTGGTGGAAATGAATGATTTGATGTATTCATGAACATTTTGTGTAGTTCCCATTGAAATCAAGCTGAGCACCCCTGTTTGAACAAATACAAAAAAAGTGATTAGTATAAAGCAAATTGTACTGTGAATTGACAGTTTAAATAGGCACCTATGTGGTCCATGTAGAGCACAATTTTCAAAAATGGAACTCACCAGAAAGAATTCGAGAACAACATTGTACTTGCGCATCATAGCAAAAAAGATGGAGATATGTCAGTCCTTCTGAGCTGTAGTTAGTTTGGTCTTGTGGGGAGTAATGTAACCATCCTTCAAATGCTCCTTCTGATGAGAAAATAGACAGGGCTTCTTCATCCTGGCATAATCGGAACTGGTCACTTCACGTGCTCCATATTCTTCTTCAGAGGAGGAGGATCATGTTGTGCAAAGGCAAGAGGACAACTAAATGCTAGCATCCTTGTTTGCTCGAAAAAAAGGAAAGGAAATATTTAAAACAACACAGATGAAGAACTTCTCAAGGACAATACCACTTTCTCATGACAGTATCTAAAGAGTAGCACAACAACAATAGAGATGACAAAGCTCAATCATATGGATGAAATCCGTGGGAGAGTACCAGCCTTTGTCAGGAGGCTTATTGTGTAGAGCATACAGATCAAGCACTTCTCCGGAACCATCTATTGTTATCTACTATGGTTGACATGCTTACTATATACTCCTCGATTAGTTTAATGTTTCCAACATCTTCTTGTGCACTTCCACTAAAATATATGGTATCTTCAAAGAAGAATCCCTGTTTGCACAAGTAGAGTTACATTAAGAATGGCATCAAATCAGTGGCAAAATAATTGCTCGTTCCAGCCATAGCAATAAATTAAGATGCAAAACTATATCATTACTTGTGTCTTCACAGTTCCCGTGCTTCATTACAGCACGGGGAGTTGATTTTTGTTTTTCTTCCGCTTGTTCTTCCCCTTCATCACTTGGCTCAATAACAGAGATGATTCGCCTTCAATATAAGATTTGGCATGTCAATTAGGGAGCACAAGTATAGCACTAAACAACGACGTTAATTTTCAGATGAAAGTGGCAAAATATAGGCCAACAGTTGTGAAATATCCTTATCTTACCTCAATAGGATATTACGATGCACATACAGATTGGAAGTCTTGTCTCCATTTGTGCAGTTCACTAAAATCAAGCAACATTACCGTACAAGTAGCACAACATATGAAAGCACACTACACAATCATGTGAAAGAAGGCTAGTACTGACCTCTCATGACGCGGAGTTCAAACAACTCACAAGAAGAAGATCTTAGAAAATAGATTGTAACTTGGTTACTCTACTTTCTTTTCAGCTCTTAGAATTTAGTTCTTAGTTCGAAGCAAACAATGGATGCTAAATATCATTTCTCCGGTTTGCAGCTTTAAATCTGCCATGGCACGGTCATAATACGGTTTAATTGATCATGCTTAGGGTTTACTTGATCATGCTGGTTCAGTGATGGTTTCTTTAATAGAAATCGGAGGGGAAACCCTCTTTTGCTAAAAAAAATGCTTAGGGTTTCCCCCTTTTATGATCACTATACAATCAGAATACGTGCTTCGTGTCATAATAGCACTGCTCCACCCATCAAGCTAAACAAGCTTAGTTGTTCAAATACGAATCTGATATTATTAAAATAGAGTCGTTTAGTTGGTCAGATAAATGTTCCTAATTTAGTTTCGAAAATGCATGTTCGCTGCTCGGGTGTGTATCTCTACAGGGTGCCCACGATGGGCCGCGGCCCACCCCGAGATTTTGGGTCGTCCCATGCCCCAATTCCCCTCTGTTCTACTGTGCGCTTTCAATCTCTACTCGCCCCCAGCCGCATGCCTCGCCGACGACTTGTCATCCCCGGACGACATGACTCTAGGAGGAGATGCCGGACTAACAGGAGGTCAGGGGCCACTCGCCCAACAGCGTCACCGCTGCCCGGGCACGCCGCCATGCCTACCTTCCCAGTCCGTTCAGGGCTCAGGCGTGCAGCACCCACTAAGCCAACCCGATTTATCCTGGGATACGTCCTCAACACTCAGCAGCCACTCCTCGTCACCCATTTTCTAATTGATTCATTACTCATTAGGCAGGATTGTCATTAGGGTTTGTTGTGTGCTGAGTGCTACCTACACTTAATGGTTCAGATGTATTTCAGTAATCTTTAGTACCTGTAAAGTTCACAAGGTTTCAAAATTCCGGCCCTAGGAACAGACACTAGTCATTTTGGATTGTTGGTCGTAGTGATGTTGACCCAGATTACTACTGCAGGCCAGGTTTGTTGACAAATTTACTTGTCTTTCTTACTAATTCGATATGATATCCAATTATTCACATCGATTAGTTGCAAACAATAAGTGCTAGACAAACTTCTTGATTCAGATTTTGGACGGTCTCTTACTGCAGTTACAATTCTGCATACTTGTCCTAGTAAGCTGAGAAGTAAATGATTGATTCACTACATCTATGCTTGCCTTGTCATATTTGTTGTCAATATTATTTTAGGGTGGACCACCCTATTTCAAAATACTGGAACTGTAGACATGAGTGAATAGTATTTCTCTATGTGATCTCTTCCATCATGTGTGGGCAACGAACACTGCATTGTATAGAAAGAAAGTGTCATTTCCAGCTTTTACATAGGCCACGATATTTTACATGGAGTACAATCTGCCTACTTGCTTTGTGTCGCACTACCAACACTCCAGCCTTGAAGCAAAACATTATGCCACTCATAATTCCTTAGTTTATTTGTTTAAATACGAATTTGATATGATTCTAATGTTCCTACTTCAGTTTTGAAATGTGTGTCTGCCTGTTATAGAGACATAAGGGGTTTGTATTTCTGTGTGTGGTCTGGTCAGCACGGTTGGGGGGTGAACTTTGCATATGCAGGGGTTTATAGGGAGACACTCTTCGAGTTGAATCCGCAATGCATTCCATAGATAATCTGACTACTTTTTATGTTTTCATGAATCTCAGATTCTGAGCAGCATCATAATGATTATGAGCTTGCGCGCATGAAAAGAATAAAGCAGAACAATGTCATGGCTGCCAAACTTGGCATTAAGGGACTGAAATCAAGTCTGGATGCAATGCAGCGCAAATGCTCTCCACCTACAGATTCATGCTCAGAATATGATCCTAACAGTGATTTTGAGCTAGAGGGAGACCTAAGTCAATTTAGCTCCCTAGTGGACGAGTCAGAGGCAGATGCCCTATCTTATTCACCCATCAAGGTGCTTGCTCTAACTTTCCAAGGTTATATTGGTCGCACATATCTTGCAACTGATGCTTTGCATTGGTTCTACTTTGTTGCACTGCCATTATAGCTTAGTTTACACATCGTGTATGTGAATATGCCTTGCCTATCCATTTTCAGTACATATTCCATCTGTCATCATACCATATTTATCCATTCAAATGTTGTTCTTGTGTATCACACGTTCAAAAGGAAGAGGGCAATTGCTGATCGCAGAGGAGCACAAGCAAAGTATTTGGAAAAGGTAGTGACACCTGATAAATCAAATAGCCCATTAGCTGTAGTTGTAATATCACCTGACCCATAAAACACCCCAACTCTAGCAGACTCTAGCCCTACTACACTGGTCATTTCTGATGCCCCAACTCAGCAGACCCCAACTACTGCAAACAGTATGATGATGCCAGTTGACATAGCACCATCTCTACGATGCAAAACCCCCATTCCAGCAAAGAGTACACCAAATCCAGTTGCCAAATCCCTTTTTGAACCAAAGAGAGCCCCAATTGCAGCAAATAGGACCCCTGTTCCATTTCTTTCCAGTTTAGAAGACGAAGCTTATATTGTTGTCAGGAACTTTGTGTGCATATTTCCTTCATGGAAGATTATACCGCAGACACAGAACAATTCCAGTCTTCCTCCGCAACTTACGTGTAAGTAATGTACTAATGTTATTCATGGTAATTACTGCATATGTTTCTGCTAACAGAAGACACGAGATTTCATTCTTTTAAATAGGCGAGGACCAAACTGGATTGTCAAGACGAGCAAGGGTTGGTTGCGCTTTTCAAGCACTTGTTGATGAAGTATCGTTCCTACCTGAGGCAAGCGGATTTCGATGGCAAGCCTCTAAACAAAATTTCTGTAAAGTCTCCGGTGCTACATTTATCTGATAGTGACTGGAATAATCTTGTTACACATTGGTCTCATCTGCAGCGTAAGGTACTGTCTATGATATCACATCACAATTTGAACTACATTTCTGCATTTGCCTTAACGTCTCACTAGTACGAAAACTGTTAGCAGAAGAACATTCATTCTCAAGGGACCACAAAATCTCGCAACTATACTGCACACTGCATTGCTCTAGTGAGTACCACTTGCCCTGTATGACCATACTTACTTTCATAGTTGTTTGATTATGTAGCATCACTGCACATGTTAGCCTCGTTATCGTCCATTTGGTGGATATTATAAGATCCGTATGGACTCTTACATAAATTTAGAATTAACCCAATGCTTTTGAAGAGGTTTAGCTTTGCAGTCCTCTTGTAAGGACTGAACATCGTCTATCACTTTACTTACATTAACAGCTACTACCTCCGTCCCATAATATAAGAACATTTTGTACAGTACGCCAGTGTTCAAAACACTCTTGTATTATGGGAAGAGGGATTGGTTCATAGTGTACCATTCTGCATCTTATCTCCCTCGCCCACCATTTACTAAAAAAGATCAGATCTATATTTAATCTTACCAAGAAGTTGAATACACAGACAATGCCAGTGCAGAAGTGTAGCCCATTTCTCTTGTCAGTACATTTTTTCCTGTAACGCTTGTACTTCCAGGGATTGGTAGTTGATTATGTAGCATCAATCTGCATCTTATCTTCATTATCCTCTATCCCTTACAGTATTATCATATCTATAATTACTCTCTACAAAATGTAGAGTATAGGCAATGCTTATGAAGAAGATTATGTGCTGAAATTCTTGAGTTATCCTTCCCTTGACATGGAGAAGGGCATTATAAAGCCGGTGTTAACTGTTAATGTAAGTCAGTCCTTCTAAAGCCTTTATCCTCAACTGTTGTTTAATTTGCTCATACTCCCTATCGTTTATTGCTGTTTAGTTTGCTATTTTTTTATCAAAATGCATGTTTGCAAGAACCGTAAGTTCCAAGTTTTACTTGTAAAACCAAATTCCTTATTCATACCATGCACATTACTCAATATTCCCTATATGTATGCTTGTTTTTTGTGGATCTATAATCCAGTGTGTGGTGAAGCAGCCCACGTTTGCACCTTGTCGTCTCCTATTTTATCTTACTGATGTGGCTGATGATATGAACAACATGCCATGCACATTAACAAAAATAGATACAATGATTGTCTTTACCCTTCATCTATGCTTGTTATGTTGACATGGTAATCCAGTAGTGTGGTGAAGCTCCCTGCATTATGAACAATGCCAAATTATGCTATTGATATTTTGAACTTATTCTTTATTTTCTAATTTGAAATTGGATGGAATTGATAGCACAGTTATCATATTTGTTTATACATGTGCAAAACATGTCATCTCTCTGCTTGTTTCAGGGTGATATGCCTGATGGCATGCACAAGTCTGCTGAAGGCTGTGAGACAAACCCAACATATATTGCAGCAAAGAAGGCAAAACATCTTGAAGATAGCGAGACAACCCCAAAGTCTTGTCTTGATGCAGTGTTCAAGTTACTTGAGACTAGCAGTCAGACAAGCTCACAGAATTCACTGTCTGGATCAGTTTGACTTCTTCAGTCCCAAGTTCCAGCAGAAAGGCATTCTGCAACTCAACTTCGACTTGAAGTCCTATCTCTAAGAAAGATTGCGGAGAACACCAATGAGAACCTCATTGCTAAACAGCTACACCTGGAAGCTATGACCGACATGCTAGGCCAGTCTCACAGCCTTGCTCAGTAGCTTGCGCAATAGTTCCCGCGCAAGGCTAACCTTTCTTGAATTGTCTTGGAAGTGGTCTCGGTTCCGTATTATTTTGTTATGCTGCAATGGTGCCCAGTTTTTATAATCTGCTTCTTCGTTGCGCTTTATGATCACTGGTGGCGAAGCCCAGTGGATGTAATATACCATAAATCCTTTATTGTATAGTGTAGGTTTATTCTAAGTTACTATGACGTAGTTTCTTTATTGTATAGAGTAGGTTTGTACTTAATTCCTAATAATTACTGCTATCATTCGCTATCTGAAAAAAAACTGATGTAGTCGACCGGGCCAAAACATTCACCTCTAACGGGCTTGGTTTTTAGCAGGCCATAATTGGGCCGGCCTGCATCTTTCTTGGGGCTGAATGATTGGGGCCTTCACACTTTGCGCCAGGCCCACAACTTACTCCGGCATATATTCGGCCCAAATTTTAGTTGGGCCTTTTGTGGATCCAGCACTTAGTTTGGCCCACGTAGCATTGGGCCATTAACAGGCTGAATATTCTACTGGCCTGTTACAGCCCAAAAGAAACCATGGGCCTTTAGCAGGCCGAAATGCATGTTGGGCCTCAATTTTCACTAGTCGTCGACGGGTCTTCAGCAGGCTGAAATGTAGACCGGGCCTTTTTTGGCCCAGTTATATGACGGGCCGTTACCAGGCCAAAACATATCTCAGGCCTTAGTTGCCCCACTGATATCATGTGCCTTTAAGAGGCCGAAAGCTTAGTACATGCATCAACGAGCCGAATTATACGACAGGCCTTTAACAGGCCCAAAGTCACGTTGGACTAAACTGTTGCCACCTTTATCACGGGTCGTTGGTAGGCCGGATGTCGCGTCGGACCATATACGGCCAATGGGCAGCACGGGCCATTCCCAGGACGAAAGACACACCGGGCTGAAATGGGCACATGTCTACATCGGGCCTCTAGCAGGCCGAAAGTCACTGGGCTGTAATTGGGCCCAAACATTCGGCGAACAATTAACGGGCCAGATCTGACTTCGGGCCATAAATGGGCCTTTATTAAACAGGCCATTATTGGGTTGGCCCACTAGTACCTGAGTATGTACTACGGGCCTTTGACTAGGCCGGCCTTTTTAACCTATATGGGCCTCTGTTGGGCCCTGCCACGTGTCGACACATCATAGGCATATCTCCTCCAATGGACGGGCGACATCTGGCCCACCGAGGAGCAGACACGTGTTTCCTCTGGCCAATGAGAATTTTACACGTGGAAAATCACCATTGGTCCGGGCTGTTAATGAGTTATCGGATCCAAAACCGGACCCAATAGCTTAACGGCGAGCCGTTACGGTGGATGTCACGTGTCGGTCACCCTTCACGAAAGCACTTCTATGACACGCGATTTATCGTCATGGAAGTGGACACTTCCATGATGATAATTTTGGTAGTGTCATGGAACACTTCTACGATAGCACATGTATGACTATCTTGATTCTGTCATAAAATCGTCATGGATGTACATGCATGACAGAAAACGTGACCTACTGTGACAAACACGTATCATCACGGAAGTGTATTTTTTTGTAGTGTATCTTTGCCGGGGGTGCCCAAAACTCCTTTTCGATGACCCGATAAGTACCCGGTACCCTCCAAAACACTTCCGGTGTCTGAATACCATCGTCCTATATATCAATATTTACCTCTCGGCCATTTTGAGACTCCTTGTCATGTCCAATCTCATCCAGGACTTCGAACAACATTCGGTCACCAAATCACATAACTGATATAATACTATGTCATCAATGAACGTTAAGCGTGCGGACCCTACGTGTTCGAGAACTATGTAAACATGACCGATACACCTCTCCGGTCAATAACCAATGGCGGAACGTGGATGCCCATATTGGCTCCTACATATTCTACAAAGATCTTTATCGGTCGAACCTTATGACAACATACGTAATTCTCTTTGTCCATCGGTATGTTACTTGCCCGAGATTTGATCGTCGGTATCTATATACCTAGTTTAATCTCATTACCGACAAGTCTCTTTACTCGTTCCGTAATACATCACCTCGTGACTAACTCCTTAGGTATTTTCTTAGAAGCTTATGATGTGTATTACCGAGAGGGCCCAAAGATACCTCTCCGATACTCGGAGTGATAAATCCTAATCTTGATCTATGCCAACTCAACAAACACCTTCGGAGATACCCATAGAGCATCTTTATAATCACCCAGTTATGTTGTGAGGTTTGATAGAACACAAGGTATTCCTTCAGTATCCGGGAGTTGCATAATCTCGTAGTCGAAAGAATATGTATTTGACATGAAGAGATCAATAGCAATAAAACTGAACGATCATTATGCTAAGCTAACGGATGGGTCTTGCCCATCACATCATTCTCCTAATGATGTGATCCCGTTATCAAATGACAACACATGTCCATGGTTAGAAAACCTTAACCATCTTTGATCAATGAGCTAGTCTAGTAGAGGCTTACTAGGGACACGGTGTTTGTTTATGTATTCACACATGTATTTAAGTTTCTGATCAATACAATTCTAACATGAATAATAAACCTTTATCATGAATAAAGAAATATAAAATAACAACTTTATTATTGCCTTTAGGGCATATTTCCTTCGTATATATATCTCAAGTCATGTGATTCTTTGGTCAAGCATACCAGGGTAAACTTTTTTACAGATTGAATCATGTTCACCTGGAATTTTAGTATGAGTCCCCCTATTATTTTTATTCGTAAGTAAAAGATGGTATTTATTGCAATGTTGTAATAAGCCGCATGCAACATATACCTTGCATACAGTGATATTTTGATCAATGACTCTTTTTTCTGAGTTTGTTATTTTGTAACAACAAACAAATATTCAACTAGTAAACACAACAATGTAATAAATAAAAACAGAAAGATAAAACAAACAAAATGGACTTTACAAAAAGGGGGGAATAACAATGGGGAGAATAAAATAATATAATAGAAAAGTAAAAACCTACAAGGCTACAAAGATAGATACAATTGATAATAGAAAGGTAATTAGGAAGTAGATAACAACCAAGGACAAACTAATAACATAGAAAAAATAAAACTACAAAAGCAGTCCATACTTATTTGGGGTTGATCCATTTGACTTCAGACGGAAAAGGAGGGAAGTTCATGTTTGCCACCCATTGCAGGAAGAAGGGCCCGTTCTGCCTGAAGCATTTCTCCATGGTCCATATTTGGCGCTCAACATGGCACGTGCAGGGTTCAGGTGCGGGTAATGCTCGCCCAAACCCGCTCCCATCCCAATATTTTTTCCCAAACCCGTACATGCATCCCGGGTTCCATATTGTTCCCATACCCGTACCCAGTCGGTTGCAGGTAATAGTGGGTAAAAATACCCATCACAGTCACCTTTAAATTCACATTTTTTCATCTATTATTTTAGAATTTCAACATTTCTGTACGTAAAACACAACATTTCAAAATACCCATTTATGTACGTAAAACACAACATTTCAACATTTTCGTATGGAAAATGCAACATTTCAACATGTGTTACCCATTGGAGCTCGATGCGTGGCAGAAGGAGGTGCTCCTGCAGCCCGGTGGTGCTCGCGTGGAGGAGATGAGGTGGAGGACAAGAGGTGGAGGCAGGAGATGGTCTGATCTGCTAGTTGCGTGGAGTAAAGGGAGGAGACGAGGAGATGAGGGAGGTGGTCGGTCGCATCGCTGCAGGCAGCCGACGGTGGCGGCCGGTGGCTCCTCCCCCTAGGGTTTGTTGCGAGAGAGA
>NC_041381.1:158200705-158252349 GCF_002162155.2 Triticum dicoccoides
GAGAGAGAGAGATGGGGGCAAGGGAGTTTCTGTGGTGTGATTAACGACGCGGGAGGGGTACGGGGAGGGATTTGCGGCCGAGGCTGCGGCTGGGTAAAGCGGCACTAGGGTTTTCACATTTTTAGTGGATGACACATATAGGGCCTAACTATCATAATGAATAAGCATATGGGTCTGCGGATACACGGGTATGGGTATTGCCTTTCCATACTTGTACCTGGCTTACCTGATGGGTATATTTGTTCCCATTTATAAAACCATGCGTAATTAATTTTTCCAAACCCTTACTCTAATAGGGCTTTTACCTGTCGGGTTCGCGGCTAGCGGGTACCTATTGCCATGTTGATTTGGCGCAACCCATTGAGAAATAATGTTTTAACTTTTTAAGTTTTTATAAATCTTAAAATTATGTCTGCTTTCTTCTAATTTTATAAATTGTTTTTGAAATATGGATTTCTATAAAATATAAATATTCATGTATATTAAAGTAAATATCCATGTATTTGAAAAAAGAAATGTGCATGTGTTTACCTAAAGATGCTCTTATGTGTGAAAAAATGTTCATATATCTCAAAAGGATGTTAGTAGCGTGGAAAAACTGTTAATTTCTTCCAGAATAAATGTTTTTGTATCTCAGAATAGATACTCATGCACATCAAAACAAAAAAAAAATCAAAAGGGAAACAGACGAATAAAAAAAGGTGAAGTAAAACTGTGCATTTATCTCTGAAAAATCATTTATGTATTACCCACAAAATAAAAAAAAACTTGTAGAAGGGATTTTTTTGTATATAACAGTAAATTAAAAGTTGAACACATAAGGATTTCATTTTTGATGTAAATAAAACATAAAAAGGGAAAAAACAAAAAATGGAGAGAAAAAAGGAAAAATAAATAGAAATGGAAGTAGAGGAAGTGCTAAATGGACCGACCAACGTGGTGGACTGGTGGTACGCGGTACTTCTGGGCCTTCCGGCCGGTTATCCTTACGAAATCCCTTATCTCACGCGCCCCGCACGTGCCCCCCCTGCTTGCTCCACTCTCTCTCAGCTCTGCTGAAGAGAGGATAAGGAGCTGAGCTCCCTCGTCGCGGCGAGAGGGAAACCCAAATCAATCAAACCGCGCCCTCCAAGCACGCGCAGCAGCAGCAGCAGAAGCAATGGCTGCCCTCGCCGCCCTCTTCGCCTCCCCGGCCCTCCCCTTCCCCTCCACCTCCGCCTCCTCCTCACCGTCATGCTCCTGCCGCTTCCGCCCCGGCGTCGCCTGCGCGCCGCGCCACCCGCCCGCCTCCCGCCGCGTCACGCGCCGCTTCGACGAGGTGCGCTTCTTCCGTTCGTTGGCCGCCCGTGTCCCCGAGAAACGGGTCGAGGGGCCGCTTGTCTGACGTGCTGGGTCTCGTTTGGGGTGGTTCGCAGGTGGAGGAGGCGTCGAAGAAGCGGCGGGGCGGTGGCATTGGCGGCGGAGGCGGCGGTGGCGGCGGAGGGGGCTCTCTGGCGTCGTCAACGCGCAAGGATAAGGGGCTTTCCGTCGACTTCAAGGAGTCGCAGGTACGAAGCGCAATGAAATTTCATGTCTTTGGTTGTCCACATTGTACAGTGCTAAGAGTTTAAAGTAGAACTACGTACTACTCCAATTTAGGATGGACATTCCAATTGGCTCCATCTAGATTTCAACATTTCTGTATGTAAAACACAACATTTCAAAATACCCATTTCTGTTTAGCTTGCAAAACGATCTTATATTATGGGACGGATGGAGTAGTATCGAATTGCTTCCTGGTTCTGTAAGCAGGGTAGGGTAGTGTTTTGCTGTTTGGATTGGGTGGGTGCTTCGTACTACAATTCAGTACTCTCCATTGTCGTATGTATCTGTTTTCGGGGTATGCAAGTTGAACATTGCAGTCTTAATTGCCGGATTCACCATTTGATAGAGCCACATTTCCTTTTGTTTGCCATGTAAGTTCACCTTTGCAGCAATTACTCATGCCTACACTTTTGTCTAGAATCTCTCAATTCTCCTTCGGCGTCTCTGAGATCCTTAATGTGTGTTCTTACTGCCCTGTGATCTATTTCTGTGGACGTATTAGCTATTGTTACAAATCACACTAATATCTCCCAATTCTTATATCCACAAATGTTCTGTTTTTTGTGGTAAACTGCTGCAAACTCTTTTGTCGCACTCAGTGTTGTGATCGATGACATCATAAGTTGCATGTATTTTCTGCTAACTATGTGCTGTGCTAGGTTGCTGATTTCGAGGATCTTGAAGAGGACAAATTCCTTAATGCTGTTGTTAAGGTGGGTCTCAAGAATATGTCCTGGCTGTCAATGATGCTAGACAATGCTAGTTTAGTGAGGGAACTTGATATCTGTGCTAGATGCTGCTTATGGTATTATAAATGTACTGTGTGTATAAGTAATTAAGTATGTCTGTCAAGCATAGTGCTCTAGCCTGATCAAAGTCAAAAGGTCATGTTACCTTGATTTTGTGTTGTAGTCTGTGCTTTATTTTTATTAACCATGTCTGTCAGGCTTAACTATTTGATCTCTTGTTAGGTCTACTGCACTCATATTAGACCTGATTATGGGCTTCCTTGGCAGAAGCAAAGGCAACATTCAAGCACTGGGAGGCAAGTATTGGCCTCATACTTATATATGATTAGTTGATTACGTTGTTTAGGACTGCGCTACAAATTTCACGTCAGTTTATTTACCATGGCATATCAAACGATTTTCATGGCAAATTATGTTCTCCGAGGATGACAAGTTTAGTTGGCGAGCACGGCAAATCCACCTCAATTCATTTTTTTGTTAGAAAATTGTTGTGCTTGCAAACTAAATTTGCCATCATCGCACCAACATAAATTGCCATGAACACATCAGATTTGCCATGCCTAAAAATCTGACGTCAGATCTTTAGTGTTTCAGATTGTTTATGGTAGTTCTTTTCATTTACCTTTTTATATTCGGCACTGACTATTGAGTGACATCCCTTGTCCTGTGTGTTTAGTGAGTGGATGGGAAAGGGTACTGGCTTTAAGCATTTGGATTCAATATGCTGCAGTTAGGGATATATTGATTTAATGATGTTAGATGGGTGATGTAGTGTTCCTTTTTTGTGTTATGTTTCACAAACTGACTGGACAACTTCACAAGTAAATTGTAACACATATCTGGTTGTTGTTTCATTCTGAAAGGCCGGCATCCTTTTTGAAGTCTTGAACAAGCAAGTCTCACTTTTATACCTTAACCTTTATCTGCATATCTGGATGCAGTCACTCATTTCAATTATAATTTTAGTGGTGATCCTCGTGTCTTGAATTTAGAATTTCTGCTTATCTTAATACACATCTCTTTTGCAGTGCCTTTATGATTGGTGATAACAAACTATTGACAAATGCACATTGCGTTGAACATGACACCCAGGTGCTTACTTAATTAGACATACCTATGAATTTCTTTTTTTTATTTTATAACAGAGTTTTGGATCCACATTTTTGTATATACCTTCTTTTGAATAAGCGTTGCTTCCTAACATTCTTCTTAGGCAGAACAATCAATTATGTCACTGATTTTAGTTTGAATGACCTGTAAGTTGTCCCGAAACCTGGCTAAAAAAAATCTTATATTCTTATTTAGCTGGGTGTACTATCCACATGATCACATCATAGCATGGGATGTAAACAGAATGAAGCTAATTTCAGCTCTGAGGCGCTCCAGTAATGCAAGAACTGCACCAACTTGGCTAAAATCTTGTCGTGGCTCTAAAACTGTGAAGTTTCAGTTCAACCATTAACATGTATTTTGACTCTAAATTGCTTTCTCTGAAATTTTTGGGATTATTTAGTTTTGGAGTTTTGAATAACCAGTACGGATTAGAGTAGACTAATTCAAAAGTTCTGACAATAATTCAATATGTTGTACCATTTGTTTTTGGCGGCTAATGATTTAGTTATGCCATTTACAATATTAAACTAAGTCTTCTTTTATATACAGATTAAAGTAAAGCGAAGAGGAGATGACAAAAAGTACGTCGCCAAGGTACTCTCCCTACGACTATGCTGCTTTATCGACATTTTATCCAAAAGTGTGCTCACATAATCTGGATTACCTGAACATCGGCACATGCTTAGAGCGTTCTTATATAAGACACTCCCTCACCAATGAGTAAACCTCTTACTCCTGAATCCTGCTGTTACTGTTATGTTCTCTTGCGCATATCAAATCTGGCTTGCCAATTTTTTTGATTGGCCACATTCCTCTAGATTGGTAAGGTCTGAGTCTCTACAGTAGGCACATAGGATTGCTTACAAATCTAAAGAGAAAATAATAAGTTCATCGGATGATGATTTGATTGTCTAACATTTGGAAAGGTTTGCTACTAGTTAATGTTACTAATATCTTTTGAAATACGATTTTTGGTTATTAGTTGCAACTTTAATTAACTTCTTCCAAAATCTGGTTTGGTTGTCTGATTAAGTAGTTTACAGGTCTTAGCTAGAGGCACAGAATGTGATCTTGCGATGCTCTCTGTCGAGAATGAAGAGTTCTGGCGAGGTACAGAACCACTTCAACTTGGTCGTTTGCCATGTCTTCAGGTAATTAACTATGTAACGTTCGAATGTACCATGTACTTACTGAAAAAGTGACAGTAGCGTCAAATGAACCAGGCCTTCGTTATTACTCCCTCCGTCCCGAAATACTTGTCATCAAAATGAATAAAAAGGAATGTATCTAGACGTATTTTAGTTTTAGATACATCCTTTTTTGTTCATTTTGATGACAAGTATTTTCGGACGGAGGGAGTACTATTTGTAGTTACATTTGTAAAGATATGTACAATACTGGGTTGATATTGAGTGATATATCATTTTTCCATTTCTTTTGCCATCTGACATTGTTCTGATGGTTTATCTCAGGATTCAGTAACTGTTGTCGGGTATCCTCTTGGTGGAGACACTATATCTGTGACAAAAGGCGTTGTATCACGCATTGAGGTGCTATCTCTTGGCTCATTAAGTTTTCTTTACATTGCACTTTTTGAAAGGACTCTTCCCCTAACAAGGAGAAAAGTGATGGTGTTTCATGCATACAATGATTGCCCTATTTCTCAGCTATCCAAAAAGTCCTCGACTCCTTGTATGTTTGTATAGCTGTTCGATAGCTAATACTCTCTTTTTCTCCAGCGCATGTTTCTAGGATGTGGAAACAAATTAGACTGCTTTCCATGATAGTTATCAACATGTCTTTCTGGAATAGTTGCTCACGAGTTTTTGTTGCTGTCAGAAAACGACCCTCATCTTCTAACATTAGCTAAATAGTTTTAACTAGTTTGGTAGGTAAGTAGTTATCAGTTACTCCGTCTGTCTCCAAATATTAGGCTTATAATTACAGTAGCTTCGTTTCAAAAGGTCAACTGTACTATTCTCTTGGTCTCATGACCTTGTTTGACCAAAATTCGTATATGCCTTATGAAACAAACGAAGGGGGTGCAAAATAGAGGTCATTCTGTTCCATGCCACTCACCGAAGTTACAGTAAATTCAGAATTATTTCAGAGGTGTATATTGATATTCGCATTTAATATTGCTTTACTATAGTTGCACTTATACTATTTTACCTTTGGAATAGCCCAGGTCACACCATATGCGCATGGAACATCAGATCTTCTTGGGGTTCAAATTGATGCAGCAATAAACGCAGGTTTGCTTTTACCTTGAACTTGTGATTTGCTTTAGGAAGGGCTTTCCTCTCTTTTTTTTTTGAAGAGGGCATATTAAGCATCGATATTGTATTTGGTATTGTTTGCTTTCTGGCAGGAAACAGTGGTGGACCGGCTTTTAATGAGCAAGGGGAATGCATTGGAGTAGCATTTCAGGTACTTTCACTGATTACTTGCTTACATAGCTGATGTGTGGAACTGTGGATATAAGTGATGTACTCCCTCAGTTCTAAAATACTTGTCGTGGTTTTATTAGCCATGTAATATCCCTGTTGTATAAGGGTTTATCTGCATATTTAGTTATTTACCACACCAGTATGTGTGTCAGTGTGAGTACATACGGTCTATGGCCTCATGGAAATACAAGTTTAATGTTTCCTCAGATGGTATCAGAGGCATAAGGTCTCAAGTTCAAGAGGTAGCCACCGTGCTATTAATAAAAATAGTTGCGGCTTCCATCTAGACATGAGGGGAAGTGTTTTGGTTTTGGGTTCAGAAAATTCCAGGTTATATGGCTTTGCTGTATCAACTCAGATCAGATTTACTTAATCATGGATTAGAATTGCATCATTTAACATTTTTGTAAGCGATGACCACTTTGCTTTTCTACTCAAATAAAAGACTATCTTTCCCAAAGTTTTTATTAGCAAGCCTGAAAGATACACTCAAAGCCCTGTTAATGCGTAATTTTGATGAACATCAAATGGTTAAGTACATTTGGTATGAATGTACTTACCCAGATATGTGTCTGCACTGTTGAATGTTTATCTTGTATTTCTATTCCCTTTCTTCATGCTGTCTTTTGTTTAGGTGTTCAGGTCAGATGAAGCTGAAAATATTGGATATGTTATTCCAACCACAGTTGTATCCCATTTCTTGAATGACTATCGGAAAAATGGAAAATACACAGGTAACGTACATATATCTTTGGAAACAAAACCAAAAACTGTGCCTTAAGTACTTAATTATACATTGACATATAACTTATTACAGTCTGTTCATTTGCTTGCAAAATTTGTTTGGTCGGGCTCCCTGTTAAACTTTAGCGTTGTATTAATTTTGGCATTTTTCTGAAGCCTTTTTCACCCCCTAAATATATTTACAAGTTTTTCGTAATGTGTACTCACCGAACATGCATTCATTAGTAAAACTGTGTGATGACTGATAAGATGCTTGTTTTCGGAGGGTGAAGTTGCTGTTGTATGTTCAAGTTGATGTCCTCAATGTGTTCAGACATTATGCAGGATTTCCTTGCCTGGGCGTCCTACTTCAGAAATTGGAAAACCCAGCACTGCGTGAAAGCTTGAAGGTGCCTTCAAGTGAGGTATGCTATCAATATGTGTTCAGCTTCAGCTTGTGGATATGGAGATTTATTAGAGATTTTCGAACAAACTCTCATACACAGAAAGGCACATGTATTTCCATATGGTTTAGCCAGTAGTTTCTGGTGAGATCCATGTCATTGACGGCAGCACTTTGTATCGTGTCTACTGTCTAAATGCAGATGTACATCTGTATTAGCAGAGAGTAGTCAGTTTGTTGTGTAGGATTCTGTTATCTATGTCTGGTAGAGATTACACCACAATAACCCATTTTCCCTACATAACAAAATGCTACAGTTAAATAAAGAGATACTGATTTATATCCAACAAACGTATGTTCTGAAAACTACTCTCAGTTTTGTCCTTACCACTGAATAGTTCTCTACGTTTTTCATTATTCTCCTATAACATGCCATTTTAATTGGTTGAAGGGTGTTCTTGTCCGCCGGGTTGAGCCTACAGCTCCAGCCAGCAGTGTTCTGCGAAAGGTAAAGTGCATCTGCATCTCTTAGATGGAGTTCATAGACTTGCTACCTTTAGGTTTTCTTCGCGCAAATGAATCTTTCTGAATTAATAGTTACCAGAACGGTATTTGCTACATTTGCTTCCTTTTTAAGCTGATCAGGTGTTTGTTTTTCTCCAGGGAGATGTGATAACAAGTTTCGATGGTGTTTCGGTAGGATGTGAAGGAACAGTACCATTTCGGTCCACTGAGCGAATTGCTTTCCGCTACCTCACAAGTCAAAAGTAAGTGCTTTATCTTATTCCTCACAAGTACTATCATTTTCTTAATCATCTTGAAGTGCTTTTCCTAACCTTATTAATTTATTTATGTTCTGTTCTAGTGCAGAACATTTTTTTTCACCAGTTTCTAGTGGTCTGAAATTTCATAATGGCACAATACCACAAATCTATATTTTGACAGCCATAACCAGTGGGCTTTGTTTCAACATGTGTACAGATGCATATAGATGTCACATTCTCTGTCATTTGTATGGATGGGTAAAATGAAAATCATGCAATCACCCATTGACATGTTTCTATTTCATGTTACCTTCTGAACCTTCATTAGTGATTCAGTAGTGCAAAATCATGGAGAACTAAGCAGTCTTTTATTATATGTGCACTGTTCTTCATTTGCCTAAAACCCTTGTGTAATGCCTACGAAGCTCCCTCTTGATCTGAATACCAAAGTTACAAGCCTTTTCCATCTGAGGCATTGCAATTTTGTTCCATTAATCTGTATGTGGATCATATGAATTTGACACTAGTGACATCCTTTAACATCTGAAGAAAATAAAATGTTCCAACATGATAGCATGAACTGCACTAAACAATGTTATTTTATTAATCAGGTATGCAGGTGATGTTGCCCAACTAGGTATCATTCGGGGAGGCAACATCATGAAAGTGCAAACCATTTTGCATCCAAGAAAACATTTGGTAAGACACTGTAACCCTTGATCATTTCATGGGCTAAAACTAGAAATGTAAAAATTTCACCGATTTCACAATTTTCTTCATCCTCAAATAAGGTGCCATTCAATGTTGATGGGGGTCAACCTTCTTACCTGATAGTTGCCGGCCTTGTCTTCACGCCTTTAACAGAACCATTTATAGAGTAAGTAACCAACTATTTCCTCTTTCAATCCGTGCTTGGTGTCAGAAAGGTTGTAGTTACTAACACGTAAATTTATCTTCATTTGCAGGGAAGAGTGTGAAGATACTTTAGGGGTAAGATCATTCCACATGACCATCCTGCCTGCAGCTTACCTTTTCGGAAGATCTGCAATCTCTTACTGTTATTGATATCTTGTCTTTGTGTACAGTTAAAATTGTTGGCGAAGGCACGATACTCTCTATCAACCTTCGAAGGGGAGCAAATTGTAATTGTATCTCAGGTGTGTTGTATTTCGTGGTTAGATGAATTGACTAGTATTAGTGCTGCGTGTTATCACGTTCTTAAGTTATCAATGTTGTCCAGGTACTGGCGAACGATGTCAACATCGGGTATGAGCACATGGGCAATCAACAAGTAAACCTCTTGTCTCTTCCACTTCTAGCCATCTTCTTATGCATTTGCATTCAGCTAATGTTCCTTTTAATCAATAATTTTATCAGGTCATAAAACTAAATGGAACTATGATAAAGAACATCCACCACCTTGCTCATCTAGTGGACAGTAAGTACCGGCTGCCTCCTGTTGAATAACCTTCTAAAGCCACTTATTCATGCCAATCTTACCGTTAATACAAATGTGTAGCCTGTCAAGACAAGTTCTTGACATTTGAATTCGAAGATGACTTCCTCGTTGTTTTGGATCGGGAAGAAGCAGCGGCCGCGTCATCAGATATCCAAAAGGAGCATGCCATCCCCTCTGTAAGGTCATTGGATTTATCTGAGCCCTACGTCGACACAAACCATGATGTCCAAAACCAAGGCGAGGATTTCGGCGACAGTCCCGTGACAAACTTTGAACTGGGTGTTGATTGTCTGCTGTGGGCGTGAGAAACTGCTATCGCTCCGTCCTAGAAACCAAGAGCGCCCCGGTGAAACCAAGCATGGGGGGTTTCAGTCGAAAAATGGTAATAACGCCTGTGGGTTTTTTCCATCTACCCGGTGGCAAATACACTTGACAGTGGCAAAAACCGAGCCATGTTGTATTTTGTTGTATCTCAATGCTGGAAGCTTTAGCTTAGGTGTCATTTAGAGCATGTTGTATGTTAGAATCACAGAATGTTCCATTCATCAACATTTTTCGGGGGATTGTGGCCCTTGGCCGCCCTTTGTACAACTAGGTAACAAACGATTCTTTAAATTCTCAGAAGTGCAATAAATCAGAAATTTTGTTGGATTATTTTCTTTGCTATGATCAAGGTTCAAAAATCAAATACTGTGCTCAGACCAGGTGTGGTCTTAAAAGAGCGATACGATTGACATTGTAGCCGATTGGCCGATGCAAACTATGTCGCAAACCAAAACGTTTGATAAAAAATACAACACTTTTGTTGTACAAGATGTACCAAAATACTGAAATCCAATGGTCTATTTGAACTACCGACATAAATTCAGGAAAATATGATTCATTTACCCTCCTTTATGTAACATTTTATTTTAAGCCACACCTAAACCGAAGGCAGTATTTGAACCGCTGCTGCAAATTAATGAACATGCAGTTATTTTGCTCTCATTCACTATATGTTTGCTTTTTAAGTCATACTTAGTGCATCTCCAATCCGTGTGCAAAACATTCGGACATTTTTTTGCCATCCAATGTGGTGCCGCATACGTCCCCGGGCATGTCTGCGCGTTCAAAATCCCGCAAACCAAATCCAAAGTTGGGGCGGATATGCGGGAGACCGGACCTCCTCCACGTAGGACTCCAACAATCCCGGTCCACCCAAATCCCCACCCGGAGCCCGCACATTTGGCCATATCTGCATTGTTTCCGCATCAAGCCCGCGCATCGCCACCCTCTCCAGCCGATTGCTGTCACTCTCCACCCTTGTTCCCGCCCTTTTCGTCGCCCGCCACCGCATGGATCCGCTCGTAGCGTTGCTGGAGCCGGAGGAGGAGGATCCAAAGGTGGTGGCCGCCTAAAATATCAACTTGGCGACCCGCAACGCGCCCCGCTATGTCGAAAGGATCAAGGAGAAAGTGGTTTTGGCCATTTTCGCAAAAGGGGATGATCGTTAAGTTAGAAAGCTCACTGGTAAATGTGAGTATTCGTCTGCTCATGTGATCTGCATGATTTTTTTTTTTGCGAGAATGCATGATTTAACCTTGACTGTTAATTTGATGAAAATATATTTGTTATATGTCATAAAAATCATATCATTCGAAACTTTATCCAAATACGAATACCATGATATAATTCTTATGAAAGATAAAACACATTTAGTATGTTAAATTAATGGTCAAACTTGAGTTTTCCAACACACAAATTTTAAACTTAATTTGAATCAAGAGAGAAAATAATAAATAGTAAAATCCTATTTTTTACCCGCAAAAAAGTAAAATCCTATTTCTTTCACCATACAGAATATCGATGAAAAATAATACTCCCTCCGTCCCATAATATAGATTGTTTTTCAAGCTAGTACTTGACCTAAATATGTTTTACAGTATCGTATATGGTACAGTAGTAACAATATTATTCTTATTCGGAAATTAATAATCTTCCCCGCAACTTTTTTATTATTGTTAATATAAAAGCTGAGCATGTACATGACCCTCAAGAAAATGGCTGTCCCCGCGCTCCTCAACTACGCCTACCTCAGCGGCCTCCTCTCCCGCTGCGGCCGCGCCGCCGACCACCGCCTGGGCGCCGCCCTTCACGCCACCGTCGTCAAAAATCCCGCCCACTTCCTCCTATGCCCGCTCCACCCCTCCCTCCGCCACGTCCTCGTCGCCTGGAACGCGCTCGTCTCCATGTACGCCAGGTGCGGCCGCCACGACGCCGCCGCCAGGGTGTTCGACGAAATGCGCGTCCGGGACTCTATCTCCTGGAACTCGCTCATCTCCTCCGCCGCCGCCTCGTCATCCGGCGCCGACGACGCGCTCCTACAGTTCAGGCGGATGCTGCGCTCGGGCCTCTCGTGCGACCACGCCACCTTCACCACAGTCCTGTCTGTGTGCGCGCGTGCAGTGTCCCTCCCCGCGTGTGCCATGGTACACGGGCTGGTCGTCTCGCGTGGGTTTGAGGGCGAGGTGTCCATCGGGAACGCGCTAGTGACCGCCTACTTCGAGTGTGGATCTCCGGACTCGGCCAAGAGGGCGTTCCAGGGAATGACAGGGAGGAACGTCATCACGTGGACGGCGATGATCTCTGGGATGGCTCGAGCAGAGCTCTACGAGGACAGTATCCTGTTGTTTCGACAGATGAGGCGCACTGTGGACGCCAACAATGCGACATACTCGAGCTCCCTGTTAGCCTGCGCTGGATCTCTGGCAGCCAAGGAAGGCAAGCAGATTCATGCCCTTATTGTGAAGGCTGGACTCGCGACCGACCTCCATGTAGAGAGCGGGCTCATGGATGTGTACTCTAAATGCGGCTTAATGGATGATGCTCTGAGTGTGTTCCGTGCATGTCGGCAGCCTGACGAAATTTTCTTGACAGTCATTCTGGTCGGATTTGCTCAAAATGGACTGGAAGAGAAGGCGTTCGAATTGTTCGCTGAGATGGCGGGTGAAGGAATTTGCATTGATACAAACATGGTTTCTGCAGTTCTGGGGGCATTCGGTGCCTCCGCGCCAATTGCTCTTGGGAAGCAAATCCATGCACTGGTCATCAAGAAGTGCTTTGGAAGGAACATATATGTCTGCAATGGTCTGATCAATATGTATTCAAAGTGCGGTGAGCTGCAAGAGTCTGTCCAAGTGTTCGATGAGACGCCCAGCAAGAACTCAATCTCATGGAACTCGATCATTGCAGCCTTTGCGCGGCATGGCCAGGGTTCTGAAGTCTTTCAACTGTTTGAATCCATGAAAGCCGACGGTGCCAATCCCACAGATGTCACGTTCTTATCACTACTTCATGGTTGCAGCCATGTTGGATCAGCAAAGAAGGGACTGGAGATCTTGAATTCTATGTCATCGCAGTACGGAGTCCTCCCAAGGGTGGAACATTATGCATGTGTGGTCGACATGCTTGGCCGAGCTGGTCAGTTAGACGACGCAAAGTCATTCATCGAGGACGGACCTTTCAAGGACAGTGCTATCCTTTGGCAGGCCTTAATGGGAGCTTGTAGCTTCCATCAGAACTTGGAGATCGGGAAATACGCGGCTGAGAAGTTGCTCCTTGTGGACCCCGAGTCCCCTGCTTCTTACGTCTTGCTATCAAACATCTACTCAGCAGAAGGCCGATGGGATGATCGAGCGAAGGTTATGAAGAAGATGAGGGAGATGGGTCTGAGGAAGGATACCGGCAAGAGCTGGATCGAGCTCGAGAAGGAGGTTCATTCTTTCGTCGTCGGGTCACTCACGTCTCGTCCTGATTCTGCTCCTGTTGATGATGTGCTGCTGCAGCTGTCTGCAGTTACCGGTGATCATCAGGATGATGTGATGGAAGACAATGCTCTGTGAATGGGACGTCTGGTGTGTGCATACTTGATTCTGATGCACATAATATAGTGAAGGCTATTCCATGACCATGGCCTTCACGGTGAGCAGAACCCCAGCAAGACCATGGTTGGTCTTCAATCACGCTGTTATGATGACATGGGCATGGACATGTATGCTTCATGGCGAGTGGCGCCCAAGTGTGGATCAAGGGGAAGGCCATGTCCCAGATGAGCTGTGTGGTTTGGCCGGTGGCTCCTGGAGATCACGGCAGATGCTGCTGGATTGGTAGCGCCTCGAGGAGGAGGAAGCATAGGTTTGAGCAGCAGCACTCGGCTTGACAACGCCATCAAAGAAGATCAATAGCTATGTGCTCAGTTCATCATTATATACTATACTCTCTCTATAACTTAATGTAAGACGTATTTTTGACACTGTCATAAACTCTAAAAACGTCTTGTAAAAGGTTACAGAGGTAGTACATAAGGATCTATTTTGGAACACATGATACGAAAACACGGAGACGGAAAAAACATGTAGAGTTAATTTTATAGATGGAAGACAAATCGTTCTGTAATGCTGAAATTGGTACAAAGTGATGATTCTGAAACTTAAACCGAACAAAGCGTGGGATGACACGTTGATGAAAGGAAAATGGATCTGCCTTGCAGTTTTTGGCTTTCTAGTCTAGCCCGTGCCCCGTGGGCATCATTTTCTATGTACACCCAGTTTGAGTTTGAAAATACATTGATCATCATCCTAGCAATTTGACCCATGTTAAAGACGCCATGCTTAGTAACCATCCTAGTCAAATTTGAACAAAGGTTGGTTTCTCCTATGAGATGCTGCTTCAGTGTAGACCATCAGTGAGGTATGATTACAAAAGGGCCCTATCTAGGTTTTAGGGGCCTTTGTTCTCAATCTTTGCTCATGAGCACTCTGTCAAGCGTCTCAGTATTGTCTTAAATCCAAGCTACCAACGACAGCATTAAATCTGTTTCACCACCCGCAGAAAACTGGGTTTGCTCTGCACCATAGAAAACCACCAAGATCCATATGAAAACCTTGTCTATATTGCAAGTGAAATTTTACAGAACGAAAGCTAATATTAGAAGATAGCCAAAATGGAAAGGCTGCAAATTAACTATTGATGTACATGCATTTGTATGAGCCGCATATCACAGCTAATAATACTACTGACATTTTCTCCAGCAGCAATACCATAATCCCATTCCACAGCAAAACTGACACTGAAGATAACCTTGGAGGCGTGTAAGACTTTTCATCATAACCATGAAACATACGCACCAGGTACATCAAGCTCATCTCTAAAAGACAGTAAAGTAACACTAGTACAAGCTGGTTTCAGCAAATGCTTCAAGCCTCATCTTGGCTCGAGCTTTGTGATGGTCATTCCATTCGAGGACGCCACTTTTGAAGTATTATCACTGCATCCACTACATCCGTCAGAGAAGGCTGGCATGGAAACAGAAGGGAGACGAGCACTCTGGTTGCTGAGCATGACATTCACGGACGACATTGTCGGCCTATCTTCAGGTCTGTTCTGCACACACAGCAGCCCGATTCGGATGCATTTCAGCACCTGGTCAACGTGAGAAGGATGGCTGCTAAGGGATGGATCGATCAACTCGACAACATTTCCCCTGGTCCAGTGTTCCCATACCTGCACCAGATTGGTAAATTGTTCAGTTATTATGATAGAGATTCAGCCGCGCACAGAGTTAACTAGCTTTGGTTCTTAAGTACTTACAAGATTTACGAGATAAACATATTGCCCGGAGTTGCAGGAGCCGTTGTTTCTTCTTCCCGTGACGATCTCCAAAACTAAAACACCGAAGCTGAACGCGTCCGACTTTGCTGAGTATTGACCATGCATGGCATATTCAGGCGACATATATCCACTGCAAGAAGAACATAACTGTTACTGTAGGTTCTACTTTGATGCCTAACTACCAAATGCTCACTGTGCTTACTATGTCCCGGCAATACGTCTAGTGACATCTTCTGATTGATCCCCTCCAAATATCTTTGCTAAGCCAAAGTCAGAAATCTTAGGGTTATAATCGAAGTCCAACAAAATATTGCTTGCTTTCAGGTCCCGGTGAACTATCTTCAATTGAGAATCTTCGTGGAGATATTGTAATCCCCTAGTAACTCCACTGATAATCTTGAATCTCCTTCCCCAGTCTAGGTCTTTGCATTTCTCAGAATCTGTCATTCAGAATAGAAGTATCAGCATTGCAGTGAAAGTTTGGTGGCACTTGCACTACTACTATTAAAGCTCGGAGTGAAAAAGTTGTACCAAAAAGAATGGTATCAAGGCTTCTGTTGGGCATAAATTCATACACAAGTATTTTCTCTTGTTCTTCCAAACAAACACCAATGAGGCTCACAAGATTCCTGTGGCGAAGCTTAGCAACCAGGACTAGTTCACTTTTCAGTTCCCCTATTCCTTGTTTGGAACTCTTACATAGCCTTTTTACTGCTATTTGTTTACCGTCAGGCAGGACTCCCTGTGGAAAAAGAAAAATACACGCTCATTGGTAAATATATAAAGTTGATAAATTCTACGTATGGCATGGTTTGTACCTTATGAACCATCCCAAAACCTCCTTTACCAAGCATAGTTCCTTCACCAAAGTCATTTGTAGCTACTCTTAGTGTTGACAGATCAAGAAGAAGTGAATCAATGCTTTGAATATCATCCAGCAGATCACTGTATCTGAAGTCAGTCTTGGATATCCGAAAAGTCCTGTCTCGGCGGCACGTCCGAGATAGAAAGAACAACACAATTGCAAGGGTTATCAAAACTGCAGCAACCCCACCAACAATTGAACCAATGACCATTGTTTTGTTCCTTTGCTGATCTGGCAGCTCGGATGCTGCAAGCCTGAGGAGTGTGCCTCCTCCAATTCCCCTGTATTGTTCTTGGAGATTAATCAGGTCCCCATGCCAAACAAAGCACCCAGTGTAATTGTAAGTGTAAGCTGTGCAAGAGCAACTATTCAGACAAACCACCTCACATTCCTGAGAGCTTGTAGACACTGCACTCTGAGCGTTATCAGGTAGGCGCACATCTTCCATGAGATGGAACTTATCAGACGGAGTTTGTGCAGAAGTCGAGTTGGTCTGGCACTGCAATGGTGTGTTCCTCTTGCACCCACCACTATAATCCTGGAGATCCCAGTCACTCTGAACCTTCTGGCTGAACCCCTTGACACAGTTGCAGTACGGCAGGGCATCAAGGCTGCAGCAGCCGTATGCCCCACAGAGAGCATACACCTCACACTGAGTCCGTGGCTGGGCCCAGAACAAGACCCACTGCTGTCTGGAATCCAACCATGACAGCTGCTTGATCTGTCCGGTCACGTCAATGATGAACCGCGAGACTACTAAATCATTCTTCATCGAGTAGTAGAAGTAGCTTTCTTTGGCGTTGTTGACGAATTGGAAGTCGTAAACGTAATCGGCCGTCATCTCTGGCATATGGCTGAATCTATTGCCGTCCCAGAGGCCACTGGTCCAGTAGTTTACGGATTCATTCCACCGAATGAAGTACTGCATGCTGCCATTGGGGTCAAGCTCCAGAGAGAACAACGCAGGAGATGGGTCTACGTTGTTCTTCCAAGGAACAAGCTTCTGGCTCAGACCCGTAGTTTTGTTCAGCCCGAGCTTGGACCCTGGAAGAAAGGTGTTCGTGGGATGGTCTATGCTTTGCCAATAAACCATGGATGAATTGGAGGCATCGGTTAGTTCCAGGCTACCGCTGTCCCTGATGATGGCCATGGTGGAGTTGGAGGCTATACTTAAATTAGTCGACCATAGCTGCCGGTTCGTGGCTATATGACGGAGGACAAGATTGCCGTCGCCGGCAATTTCCAAGGAGGCGGTGGTCGGGTCAGACACCACCACGTCGGTGGTTGCCGTCCACACGGTGGTCACCAGTGGTACAGTGCTATACCATATGGCTATGTAGTAGCGGAAAGTGGTGGAGAGTAGAAGCCCAAGGTGAACTTGCTGCCCTGGGACACAATCTTCTGTGACCCGGACAACGGTGTGGTGGAGTTGATGGTGTCGATGGCTGTGCAGAGTAGGATTTGGCCGAATAGGAGGAGGAAGGCAAGAGGAGCCATGGATGGGAGCTTGGAAGAATACCCAGCCACCCAGAGCTGGAAGGAGCATGGGAGTTTGAACTTTGTGAGTAACTCGTGGTGGTGCTTGGATATAGAGATTTTTAGGCTGGCAAGCAACAGGACTCCACCTCAAATTAGTAAGGCTCCTTCTTTTACACTATCTAGGCTATTTGAAAGGTACACACACCCAACGCCATTATAGTTCTGAATGATGGATCAGTTAACAGAATGCATACTAGTCACTAGTGTTGAAAATTAAGAGAGGATTGACTGGGCGTTTTCTCCCTTGATAGACTGCTTGCCTATTTTATTCATTCCAGCTCAACTGATGCACTGCCTTGGACTTTGAAACTTGACCCAGAGTGTCGTTCTCGGTCAACAACCAAGCTCAGTTTCCAGGAAGCTTACCACCGATGGGCAGTATTCAGCAAAGACTGCTTATGATTTCCAATTTCTCGCTAGAAGTCCACAGAAGCAGAATTCATTGAGTGGAGAGCCAAGGTGGAAGGAAAGTGACAGTTCTCCATATGGTTCCTGTGCAGCTGATCGACTAACAGCCTTGGGAATTGGGATGGACCATGATGATGCTTGCAAGCTCTGTGATCAAGTGCTCCAATTGCAAACCATTTGATTCTGCATTGCCCATTCGCCAAAGAAGTTTGGTCCTGTCTGGCTCTCACATCCCAACAGCCACGTCCAGTAGCCTCCCAGAGGCAGCCCTCACATTGTACACAAAAGCCAAAACTGTACTAAGATTGAGACACTTATTTTGAGACGAAGGGAGTATTTGTGTACACAAAAGCCAATTTCTGCTCTGATGGTGACCTTAGCTGGAAAGCAAAAAAGAAGACTTGTCTAAAGGCAGAGAAGTCCTTGTCAGGCCCGAGAGGAATCGGGAAACTAGATGGCTAATTACAGGCAAGGTAAGAGCTAATTCAGGCCAATTTCGAAGGTATATTGCGAGTAAATGGAGCTCGAGTATTAGGGTTCTAGCCCATGATTCAGAATTGGGAAAGTAGGATAGTCTGTCCAGCCACAGCCCGGCTGGTTATAAGGCTCGCAGTGACCGCTAGCGCGCTGGTAAAAACGGAAAACGCTACAGTACAACGGTAAAAAGATCCTACGGTGTAAAACCTCTGAAGCCATCCTAGCCGTCCGTTGTCTGAAGCGTTTAGTTGCCTGAAACGCTACAGTTAACTGAATCCTTCACACTGCTAACTGAACATGTCTGACAGTCCTGTCGGCAGCGAAAGCTGTATGGTACTATTGTTGACTTGGAATAGCCACCATGTAAATCATGCAAGACTTGTCTGTCTAAATGTCCCCCCTCCCCTTTGCAGCTAGTAATGCACGTTGCTCGTTGCTTCAGATTTATAACGAGAGCTTGGAGTGCAATCCATTTTTTACCAGGTATGTGATCGCCGCATCAATGGTATGCCCCAGGTAAGCACAATTTGTGAGTAGAGACTAACCTCAGGATAGAGGAAAAAACGGCGGCACCGGGCCTTGGCCGGAGCCAAGGATGACGAGGGCGGGCACTCAGGTGATCCTTTCTTCCTCCCGCCGGCTTGCCGCCCGTCATGGCACCAGTCGACTAGTGCGCCGCCCCTGCATCGTCTAGGTACGTAGGTTGCTCGTGCGAGCTTATTCAGGACGCCCCTTAGGTGCTCGCTGAAATGCCGACTCCAAGTTGCTTGTGTGGGACATCTCCGCCACCGTGCGACGGCACCCCCTCGCCCCGCGAGGATGTCCAGGAACGCCTCGGCGCGGGGCAGTCGCCGACGCGGACCTTGGATTTTCCAAGACGAAGCGGAGGACGATTTAGCCGTCCTGGTCTCTCTGGCGAACATGGGGTGGGCGCGGGTGACGTCCAAGTCATCGACTATGCTCTATGCAGGAGGGCAAGCAGCTCGGCTCCCGCTCGCCGGGCCCTCTTCGGTTCCCCGGGCGGCGATGGCCGGAGTTGTGCGCGCAGATTAGGTTGGAAGAGAAAGAGATGGAAAAGATCCGAGTCGAGAGATGGATACAGTACAGGGGACCGCAGCAAGGAAGGGGTATCCGACAGAAGCAAGCTGCTTCTATCAGGATTCAAGAGCCACCCACCCACTCTCGTTCCTTCATACTTCTATGGGTGTGTGGATAACATCAACTACTTGCTTTTCCAATGCCAAATGAACAGCTCGCTGGAGAGCTATAGCCTCGGCCATCTCCGGCTCGAAAAAACCAAGAATTGGGTCGAGCAATGACCCATATGCCTGATCTGTCAAGCTCAGAAAAAATGGCAGCGTCAGAATTGAACATAACTGACGGAGTAAATGACCACGGGTAGCCTAGCCGGCTCCCCCTGATTCTTGAAAAAATAATAAGGCTGATCGAACCGTCAAGCCTCCAAGAGGCAGGGCCGCCTTCCCCCGGCCGGCTACCCCTTTGACCGGCTACCGGGGCGGCCTGGCCGAGAAGCCCTCCCAAAGAAACCCGGCCGCCGCTTGGCCGACTCCATAAAGCCGGCCACCACATGGCCGACTCCATAAGCCAGCCATCACATGGCCGACTCCAGGAAGCCGGCCCCCAATAGACGGCCCAGATCAAGCACTCGGAGTTTGTTCCAGCGTAATGACGACGAGACAGGGCGTGACAACAGTGAGATACGCCGCCCCCGAATCCCGGGGCTCGCATGGCTACAGTACGCCGTACGGGGTGGCCATGACCCGTCCGGCGTGGCACTGCTGCCATGCTGACCATGACATCACCCACGATAAACTGACGGTACGGCCCGCAGGCGGCGGGCCCCTTCGGCCAGAGGGACATCCGAAGGCGGCCGCGCGCCCCCTAGTCGGTCAGGGGTGAAGCCGGCTCTCCCCAGCCGGCTTGATCCCTCCCTCGAAGAATGAGCTCCATTAAGGAGACAAGACTAGGTAAGGCTACAATGAGCGCCCGCGAGGCGGCGGCACTGTAGCCACGCTTACCTCGACCAAGTCCTCGTCATCAAAGGTGAGGCGACAGTAACCAGCCCCCGACAAGACCCCCAAGCGGTGGGGCCTACCTGTCTACCAAGAAGCCGGCAGCCGGCGGGACCCACCAGTCGGCGGGCCCCAGCTGTCGGCAGAGAAGCCGGCCAGCGTAGACACTGACGGCTGGGCCCAGGCCCAGCCGGATTACCATTGTACCCCCCAGGGGGTAGGCCTATATAAACCCCCGGGGCACCCATGCAAAGGGTTGGACCTTGATAGATTTAGACACAACCTTGAAAGGAGAAGAGAGCTAGCCTTGTCTCTTCTTCCTCCTCTCACCAAAACAGCTCAAGGAGCCTCTTGTAGCTACTTGTTGATCTAGTGATCATGCGGAGACCCCGCAGAGCAGGACTAGGGGTGTTATCTCCACGGAGAGCCCCGAACCTGGGTAAGATTCACCGGCGTGCATGTCTTCGCCTTATCCCATTTCTAGGCACCGGCGACGTCTTATTGGCTCCCACAATGATAAGCCACCCGTTGGCATATGTCGCACCAACCACCCGACATTTGGCGCCCATCGTGGGGCCAGGTGCACCGTCATCCGGAGACCTGTTCTGGACGGGAACCCTCTTCCTCCCACGCGAGCGTAGCCAGCCCGGCACGCCCGATGGCGCTTGCCCCGACGAGCTGCAAGGTGTCGATAGCGCCTGCGCGGCGAGCTGCCTCGCTGATCTCCTTGGTGAGGCTCGCATCTCCGACGAGCCCGCATCTAATGCGGGCACCGGCTGCCTCGAGAGCCGCCTCGTCAGCCTCCTCGACCAACTCCACGTCTCCAGCGAGCCTGCTGTGGATTTGGAGTCGGTCGGTTCCACCGACCCGATGCTTGTCGACTCCGACACTACATCACTCGACGCTTTCCCCACCAACGTGGTGGTCTTCGATGATCCTCTCCCGCGAGCCGACAGTGGCGGTAGCACCGTTACCGAGGTGCTGGTCATCAGCCACGGAGTCGCCTCCGGCGAGAACACCCACGACTCCCTGCAAGCGGCGTTGCAGGACTTGTCCGTCCCCATCCCGGCCGACGCCGATGTCGAGATGCTGGAAGCACGCCGCCTTGCCCTTGTTGCGGAAGGCCAGAAGATAGCCACCATGAGACGCCTCACGGAGGCCCACCAGCGCGAAGTCGACCGCGCCGCCTTCGGCACGCCGCCTCCAGAAGGGCCAAGCCGAGTCGGCGTCGTCAAGAAACGCGGCGCGACCATCGCTGATATGCTGGGGGCAGAATGCCCAGTCTACGCCACGCCTCTCGAGAACCTACGCGCCGCCCAGTCGGTCGTAGACGAGCTGAACGGAGTAGGGGCCGACGAGCTCCCCTACATGACCAGGCGAATCCAGCAGCTGATCGACGCGGTCGCAAAGTGGCACGAAGCCGGCGTCCGCGCCGAAAGCCCTCCCCCGCGCCGAGAGCACGACGCGACATCGCGTACGCCAACTGCGGGCGGAGCCCGTGCAAGGCAGGAAAAGGAGCCGGCTGCCAGTCGCAGCCGGACTCGAGTCACTATCGAGCGCGACGTAGAAGGCCGCCCTCGAGCCGTGGAGCGACGAGGCGATCCGCCTCCTCCTCCGCCTCGTGGGGAGAGATATCCCACCCCGCCGCCTGTCACGCATCCGACTCTCAGCGGCCGACTTGGTCGCCGCGAAGGAGTCGGCGAGAACGATGCCCGCCATCGGATCGACCGCCTTGTGCGATCCCTGGCCCTGGAAGAAGAAGACGATGTCGGCCCGCCTTGTTTCGGCCCCCGCATCCGCGATGAGCCCTTTCCTAAAGGGTTCTCGCTCCCAAGAGACACGCCCAAGTACAACGGCTCCGTGAAGCCAGATGACTGGTTGATCGACTACTCCACCGCGATTCGCATAGCCAACGGCAACCGGCGTGTTGCCGTAAAATACGTCCCCCTGATGCTCCAGGGCACGGCGCGCACCTGGCTCAATAGCCTCAAGCCCTACAGCGTCAACAACTGGCTCGACTTCATGGAAGCCTTCATCCGCAACTTCACAGCACCTACAAACGGGCCCCCAAGCCCCGACAGCTCTCCTTGTGCGTACAAGGACCCAACGAGTCGACACGCGACTACCTTACGCATTGGGCCGAGCTCCGTAACTCCTGCGAAGGGGTGCACGAGGTTCAGGCCATAGAGTACTTCACCGCTGGGTGCCACGAGGGCACTCTCCTCAAGCACCAACTCCTCTGTGACGAACCGGCTACCCTCGACGAGCTGCTGATCACCGCGGACAAATACGCCACGGCCGACTCCTCCATGAAGACCAAGCTTCGAGTCGACGCCTCCGGGAAGGTGCTTGCGCCGGCTCCCAAGACGCCGGCTGGAGAGTCCACTCGGCGCCCATACCAGAACGACAACAAGCGCAAGGCTCCGATGCCGGCTTCCGCCAGTCGGCAAGTAGCCACAGTCGAAGACGAACAACCTGAGGGGCGGCCCGCACCCAAGAAGCAGAAGGGCGGCAGGCCGTCTTGGCAGCCGGCTTTCTTCTATGAACAAGCACTCGATGGCCCCTGCAAGTTTCACAGTGGCGCGAAGGCCTCCAACCACACCACTCGGAAGTGCCACTGGCTCACACGAATCTCCAAAGGCGAGGGACTAGTGCCGCCTCCGCCTACTGGTCAGCCGCCGCCGGCTCCTCAACAGCCGGCCGCTCGGCCAGCGGTCGGAGCCGTCCACGACGAGTTCCCTGACGAGCATGCCGCCTATGTCGTATTTACGAGCCAACCAGAAGATCGGCGGAGTCGGCGCTGGCAATACCAAGAAGTCAATGCAGTCGCATCCAATAACCCCGAGTTCATGCACTAGTCGGAGAAACCTATCAATTGGAGCCGGGCCGATCACCCAGAGGTGATGCCATCGCCCGGCTCTTATGCATTGGTTTTGGATGCCACCCTCGCAACAGATCGGCGGGCTGCTCGGTTCTCCCGCGTGCTGATAGATGGCGGAAGCAGCATCAACATACTGTACCGTGATACCATGGAGAAGCTGAACGTCAAGACAAAGCAGCTCATGCCGAGTCGGACTGTGTTTCATGGCATTGTACCCGGCTTGTCCTGTGCTCCAATCGGCAAGATCAAGATAGACGTCCTCTTCGGAGACAAAGATCATTTCCGCCGAGAAGCAGTATGGTTTGAGGTAGTGGATCTAGAGAGCCCTTACCACGCGCTGCTTGGCCGACCCGCCTTGGCCAAGTTCATGGCTGTACCCCACTATGCTTACCTCAAGATGAAGATGCCGAGTTCCAAGGGCGTCATCACCATATCTGGGGACTACAAGAAATCCGTCGAGTGTGCGGCTGCCAGCAGCCGGCTGGCCGAGTCCCTCGTGATTGCTGAAGAAAAGAAGATGCTGGACCGAGTCGTGGCCATGGCCGGCAAACAGCCGGCCCTGTCTCTCGATCCAAAGGAATGTGAGGGTCAGTGCTCTTTCCAGCCGGCCAAAGAAACCAAGAAGATACCTCTGGACCCGGAGCACCCGGAGAGGTACGCGGTCATGGGAACCGGCCTTGACAGCAAATAGGAAAGCGAGCTCGTCGATTTCCTCCGTGAGAATCGGGACATCTTTGCATGGTCTCCCAAAGACATGCCGGGTGTCCCGACGGATTTTGCTGAGCACAAGCTACATGTCTGAAAGGACGCCAAGCCGGTCAAACAGCCTTTGCGCCGCCTGTCGGAGGAAAAGAGAAGAGTAGTCGGAGAAGAAATAGCCCGGCTTCTGGCAGCCGACTTCATCATGGAGGTTTTCTTCCCCGAGTGTCTTGCCAACCCGGTCCTGGTACTAAAGAAGAACAAGCAATGGCGCATGTGTATTGACTACACCAGCCTCAACAAAGCCTGCCCCAAGGATCCTTTTGCCCTGCCAAGGATTGATCAAGTAATAGACTCCACAGCCGGATGCGAGCTGTTGAGTTTTTTGGACGCTTACTCAGGCTACCACCATATAAAATTGGACCCAGCTGACCGCCTGAAGACCGCCTTCATCACACCATTCGGAGCCTTCTGCTACCTGACTATGACATTCGGCTTGAGAAATGCCGGTTCCACTTTTCAGCGTTGCATGCAGAAATGCCTCCTCAAGCAACTCGGCAGAAATGCCCACGTCTATGTAGACGATATTGTGGTGAAGACGGAGAAGCGCGGCACCCTGCTGGAAGACCTTAAAGAGACGTTTGAGAACTTGCGCCGGTTTCAGATCAAGCTCAATCCGGAGAAATGCGTGTTCGGAGTGCCAGCCGGCCAGCTCCTAGGTTTCCTGGTCTCCGAACGCGGCATCAAATGCAACCCGGTGAAGATCAAGGCTATAGAGAGGATGGAGATTCCTACCAAGTTGAGAGATGTCCAGAAATTTACCGGATGCTTGGCCTCCCTCAACCGCTTCATCAGCCGGCTCGGGGAGAAGGCCCTCCCTCTCTACCGACTCATGAAGAAGTCCACTCACTTCGAGTGGAACGACCAAGCAGATCAAGCCTTCCACGAGTTAAAGAAGACGCTGTCCACGTCGCCTGTCCTAGCGGCACCAACCGATAAAGAGCCCATGCTCCTATGCATTGCCGCCACTAGCAGAGTGGTCAGCACCGTCATCGTGGTTGAACGCCCGGAAGAGGGCCGAGTTCAGCCAGTCTAGAGGCCAGTCTATTACCTGAGTGAAGTACTATCCACGTCAAAGCAGAACTATCCGCACTATCAGAAGATGTGCTATGGCGTGTACTTCGTAGCCAAGAAGCTCAAGCCCTACTTCCAAGAGCACCCCATCACGGTTGTATGCACTGCCCCGCTGGCCGAGATCATAGGCAGCCGGGATGCATCCGGCCGGGTGGCCAAATGGGCCATTGTGTTGGCCCCGTATGCGATCTTCTACCAGCCCCGCACCGCCATCAAGTCCCAAGCATTGGCCGACTTCCTCGTCGATTGGGCCGAGACCCAGTACCTGCCGCCTGCGCCCGACTCCACCCATTGGCGGATGCACTTCGACGGATCCAAGATGCGCACCGGCTTGGGAGCCGGCATCGTCCTCACCTCTCCCAAGGGCGACAAGCTCAGATACACATTGCAAATTCATTTTGCCGCCTCCAACAATGTGGCCGAGTACGAGGCGCTCATACACGGACTCCGGCTAGCCAAAGAACTCGGCATCCGCCGGATCCTGTGTTATGGCGACTCGGACTTGGTAGTCCAACAATCATCCGATGACTGGGACGCCAAGGACGCAAACATGGCGAGCTACCGCTTCCTCGTTCAGCAACTCAACGAATACTTTGAAGGGTGCGAGTTCCTCCATGTGCCACGAGCCGACAACGAGCAAGCAGATGCCCTGGCACGAATAGGCTCCACCCGGCAAGCTATACCAACCGGCGTCTCCCTCCAACGCCTCCTTAAGCCATCTGTCAAGCCGGCTCCAGAGTCCGATTCCATCTTCGTGCCGCCTGACCCCGACGCTGTCGGAGCCGGCTTGGGGAACCAAGCAGGTGGCTCGAGGACTTCGACAGGCGGCTCGGGGACTGCTGTAGTCATACCCAGCCCAGGGACTTCAGAACATGACTCGGGGACTACTACAGTCGGCTTGGGGACTGCATCAACATCACAGATGGTGGCCGACTCCAACTCTTCACCACCCAGCCCACCCGCCCTGGTTGTGGTAGTCACCTTGACAGCAGAAGAAGTCACAGCTCCATCATGGGCCCATCCCATCCTCAAATTCCTGATCAACAGGGAGCCGCCGACTGACGAGATCTCGGCAAGACAAGTCCAACGCCGAGCTGGAGCTTACACAATAATGAACAGAGAGCTTGTTAGGCGTAGTGTCACTGGAGTCTTCCAGCGCTGCGTCGAACCAGAGAAGGGCATAGCAATCCTCGAAGATATACACCAAGGCGAATGCGGCCACCACGCAGCCTCAAGATCACTCGTCGCCAAAGCTTTCCGCCATGGTTTCTTTTGGCCGACTGCTTTGGACGACGCGAAGGAACTAGTCAAACACTGCAAAGGGTGCCAATTCTTCAGCTGCAAGCAACACCTCCCGGCTTCTGCACTCAAGACCATTTCCCTCACTTGGCCCTTTGCCGTTTGGGAGTTGGATATGGTGGGCCCATTCAAAACGGCACGCAGTGGCATGACACATTTGCTTGTCGCCGTGGACAAATTTACCAAGTGGATTGAAGCAAAGCCAATCAAGAAGCTGAATGGGCCGACTGCCGTAACATTCATCGCAGATATCACAACCCGGTATGGTGTACCGCATAGCTCATCACCGACAACGGCACGAACTTCGCCAAGGGAGCATTGGCACGTTTCTGCGCAACTCACGGCATCCGACTGGACTTAGCGTCCGTTGCCCACCCGCAGTCTAACGGCCAAGTCAAGCGAGCAAACGGCCTCATCCTCTCCGGCATCAAGCCTCGACTGGTCGTGCCGCTGGAGCGTTCGGCCGGCTGTTGGCTCGATGAGCTACCGGTCGTCCTCTGGAGCTTGGCACTACCCCAAACAAGTCAACCGGCTTTACTCCTTTCTTCCTTGTATATGGTGCCGAGGCTGTCATCCCGACTGACATTGAGTTCGACTCACCTCGGGTCACCATGTACACGGAAGCGGAGGCGAAGGAAGCACGAGAAGACGGCGTCGACCTGCTAGAAGAAAGCCGGCTGTTAGCCCTCAGCCGGTCCGCCATCTACCAGCAAGGTCTACGCCGTTACCACAGCCGGAAAGTCAAGCCGAGATCCTTTCAAGAGGGTAACCTTGTGCTCCGGCTGATCCAGCGAACAGCCGGCCAGCACAAGCTCTCGGCCCCTTGGGAAGGCCCATTCATCATCAGCCGAGCCTTAGGCAACAACTCCTACCACTTGATCGACGCACAAAAGCCGAAGGCACGTATAAGCGATGATTCCGGCAAGGAGTCGGAACGACCATGGAACGCCAATCTCCTCCGAAGATTTTACAGTTAAAATTCAGTATGTACCACGCTACCTTTTGTACTAAGTATGAGATAACGGGCTCCTCGAGGAATACTCGGGGACTACCCTCTTTTATTTATGAATCATGAGTATCATGCCCATGTTCATGTTATCACACCCATTTTTTCGTCCGGCACCGGGCCCGATCAGTCGGCCCGGGGACTTGCCGCCTTGGGTTATATTTAAGTTCTACCTGCAGTCAGACAAGTAGTGTGCCGGCATCCAAAGCCCTCTCTTGTTGAAAGTCGCAGCCCGAAGAATCAGCTATCCGACTAACAAGAGTTAAAGGCAGGAGAGGACGCCCACACAAAAAAAACGGCTAAGGACTAACAAACTTACATAACTCAAGCCGGCTTTCCCCCCCAACCGGCTGTCAGAACAGCCGGATAGCCGGCTTCCCTTCCTACCTTGCCACAATCTAAAAGCTCGAGTACTTGCCCTCCCAGACAGCCAAGTCCTTTACCCGGTCACAGACTGTGGAGCAGCTGTCCGACCGGGAAGGCGGCGGCCAGGGGAGGGCGGCAAAGGAAAGCAGCCAAAGATAAAGAGCAACTAGGAATGAAAGCCAAGATATGCATAATTATATTTACACAAAGGCCTTCGATAGACCGGCATTCAACATAGTTTGAATACACCCCCAGTGGGTGGAACTGCGCAAACTTAATAAAAAGTTGCTCAAAAGTAACTAGCAGGAAGATAAAAGCGGCAAGTCAGGCCAGGGGAGCAACAGGCGTGTCGGGAAGGATGGTGGAAATGGAAGTATCGGCCGGGGGAGTGGCCGGCTGGCGAGTCTCGGCTTGGTCGCCACCCGTGGCAGGCGGCGTTCCCACGCGCGCCTCGTTGCTGGAGGCACGATCAGGCTGAGGCGGGTCGGTCGCTCCACTGTCCGGCACGTCATCTTCACCATCCTCCTTCTCTTCCTCCTCTTCGCCCTCATCGCTGGAGTCGATCTCCTCCACCGAGTCCTCTCCCTCCGCCGGGTTCAGCCCGAACCACGCCTCCGGCTGAGCGACGCCGTCTTCGTTCACCTCAGGAGCAAAGGCGCTGGTGTCGGTGAAGTCGGCGATCGCTGAGGCACGCTGGATAATAGCCGGCCGCACCGCCTCCAGCTCCTCGTCAGCCTCCTGCTGCCAAGTGCGCAGCTGGTCCAAGTTCAGCCAAGGATACCAAGTCCGGACGAACTCCAGCGCCCGCCGAGCCCCGCACCGAGCTACAGAAGTCTTCCAGGCCTCGAAGCGGCCGATTGCCACCTCCAGCCAGTCGGCCGTATGATTGGGGATGCGGGGAATCACCTCGCCGGGCCAGAGGGCGGTCAGCACTTGTGCTCCGGCATGCTGAAGGCGGCGGAGCATGCGGTAGATCGGCTGAAGCCGGGCTTGAATCGCCAGAAGCTGTTCTTCAAGCATCCGGTTGGCACCCAGTGGAATCTCGGCCCTAGTCTGGCGTCGGGCCTCGCGGTGAGCCTCGACGGCCAGGTTGGCGACAACAGAGTAGCCGGGAAAGTACTCTGCACAAAGAAGAAAGAAATAAAGCAAGTCAGAAGACCGATCAGAGGACGGGATGAGCAAAGGGATGAAGAGGAAGGCGGCCTACCGTCGATCAGATCCTCAACCCGACCGTAACCCTTGCTCAACGCTTGCCTCGCCTCGTCCTAGCTCGTCGCCTCCGTCTTGTACTCGGCTTTGAGGGCGGCCTCGCTATCCTGCGCTGCCTTCAAGGCCGCCTTATGGTTCTCCTCCTGGTTGGCCAGCCTCTTGGCCAGGCGATCCCGCTCCTGGGCCAAGGCGCTGCACTCCGTCTCCTTGGCACGAAGGGCGGTCTGAGCTATGCCAAGCTGCTCCCTCAAGTCGGCATTAGCCCTGCAGACGTTAGAAGAAGAAGATGAGGAAGAAGTCGTCAAGAAAGATCCGACCCGACTGCTCGGCAGTCGGCCCGCATCTCGGGGACTACACCCAGTGGGTGCGCTGACGCGCCCCCACATGAGATAGCAAGATAAAAACACTTACTCCGGCTCTCCGACAGGTCGGCGGCCTTCTGACCCATCTCTCGGGCTTGGGAGTTGAAGGCAGCAGCATGGAGGTTGTGGTAGCCCTGCGAATAAAACGAGGACGCAAACAAGAACAAGCCGTCAAAACCAAAGTCTCCTGAGAAGTTCCAAGCCACCTGCTCAGCAGCCGGCTCGAAACTCGGGGACTACACCCAGTGGGTGCGCTGACGCGCCCACACAAAAGAAATCAAGAAGACTTACCCGAATGGCTGACCTCATTGCAAGGAACTCTTGGGTGCACTGCTTCAGCGAGGCGGCCTGGGCCTGAAGCCGGCTCCGGATATCTTGTGCGGCCACGTTCAGCACGGCCGTCCCACCGCCCGGCGTCCATCCCGGCGAGCTGACACTGGCCGTTTCCAGGTCATGGGACAATGAGCTGGAGCCCGCGGCCCTTTGCGGCTTCGGCTCGGAGGTCGCCTTGCCTGCGTGCTGACGAGTCGGCGAGAGGACTACGAGATCTGCCCCCACGGCTGGGTCGCCTCCAGTCGGCTGTGCGGGCGGCGCTTCCGGCCGGCCGTCTTGGCCCGTCCCGGCCAGCGGTGGCGGCACCACTTTGCCCTCCGGGGCAACCGCTTCGCCCCCTCCCTCTCCATTGCCGGCTGGCCACGGCCGGCTTCCTCTGGCGGAGGCACCGGGATTTCGAGGGCCACGGTGCGGAGGGGGATGATGAGTTGCGGAGGCTGATTACACAGGGCCTCCGCCGCCCTCTCCGCAGCCACGGCCTCCGCTTGGGCCCTGGCTGCCGCATTGGCCTGCATCTCCGCCAACTCCGCCGTCGGCTCCTGGGTCGCCCGGGCGGCTGCCGCCCTCTGCTCCTCCGCCTCCCGCTCCTCTCGTGCCTCCCACGCGTTCCACTCCGTCGCTGCTAGGAGCTCGGCGCGGGGGTCCACACAGCGGGAGCTTTGGGATCCCCCCGCCCCTCTGACTATGGAGGCGGCCGAGGTCCGCTCAAGAGTGAGCGGGGCTCTGATCAGTAAATTAAGAAAGGCTCAGAGGGTGCCGGCCGAAGAAAAGAAAAAGGGAAGACATACAAGAGTTAAAACTTACGCTGAAACCGCAGGCGGCTGCTTCACCACCTTGCGGAACCGGGCCGCCTTCACGGCCGCCTCGTCTTGCTTGGTCGCTGCTGTGGTATCCTTGGGCTTCTTCGACCGACTACCGAAGAGAGACGGCGCCGCCCGGCGTTTCCGTATGCCGCCTCGGGCAGCCGGCCCGGCGGATGAGCCTGCGCCTTGATGGTCGGACGCCGGCTGGCGGCATGGAAACGGCTCGGCCTTGTCATCGTCCGGCCAGTCCTAGAAGGTAGCGGAGAGCCCAGAGCCGCCTGGCTCGCCTCCTCCCCCCACGGCGTCGTCTTCCAAGGTGGCCGCCCCCAAGTCGGGGTCATCAAAGTCGTCCGCCGCACGATCAGGGGCGAACTCACGTTCCGCCCCAGCGGTCCTGGCTGGCTGATGAAGGAGGGGATTCTGATTTAAAAGAAAAAGAAAGCCGACTGGTCAAAGGTCGGCCAGAAAAGAAAACTCGGCAAAATAAGGAAGAAAGAAAAGCTTACCATGGGTGGTGGATCGGCGCGAGAGTAAGGCGCCTTGCCATACTGCCAGTCCGGCTTGAGCTTGTAGTTGGCGATGTAGTTCACCATGTAAGATACCTCGTCGTGAGGCATCTCCCTGGTGCTGAGTCGGCATGGGTCGAAGCGGCCGCTCATCTGACCTATCAGATGAGGGCGGCCTTGAAGCGGGAGCATCCGGCGCTCCACGAAGGCGGTGATCAGATCAGGCCAGGTCAGGCCCTCCGACTGGATCAGCACCGGAAGTCGGGCAACGGCGCCTCCCCCAGCCGGCGTCAGCGACCTGGCCCGATAGGACCACGAGGACGGCCTCCCAGCCGGCAGGCCGGCTATGTTAGCCGGTAGGTTGACATAGTCGCCTTGTGGGGCGACGTTCTTCACGTAAAAATAAGACTTCTGCCAAAGCTTCACCGACTGGATCAACGCAATGGCCGGGAACGGGTTGTCGGCCGTCGTCCGTCGCGCAGCGATGAAGGCGCCACACGGAGCCGGCACGCCCGCAGAGACGGTGCTGAGCTTGGACTGGAAGAACTCCCCCACAGCTCGAGGGTGGGGAGAACGCCAAGGAAGCCTTCACACAGAGTGACAAAGGCCGATAGCAGCACCACCGTGTTTGGAGTGAGGTGGTGCGGCTGCAATGATAGAACTCGAGGAACGAGCGGAAGAAGCCGCTCGTGGGGAGGCCAACGCCGCGCAGGCAGTGCGAGCAGAAGATCACCCGCTCACCCTCCTCCGGCGCCGGCGAAATCTCCCCCTCTGGCACAAGCCGGACCTGAACGAGCTCCTTGCCCGACAGCCTCCGCGTCTTGCGAAGGAAATCGATGTGGTCTTCATGAACGTTGGAGCCGTCCTAGTTGCTCGACGTAGGAGCCATGGGGATGGGAGGGCTCCTGGCGACGCGCGGCAGCTGAGGATGCCCGGGCCGGCGGCTGCGAGACAGCGACGCGCTGAGGAAAATGGCTGGGCAGTGGCGCGGCGAAGCGTTGCCGCTGCAGCGGCGAAGAAGAAGGAGAAGGAGAAAGAGATGGGACTGGGGCGAGCGCGCGTGCGTCAGCCGCTCTCCCCCTCCCCCTACTTATAGCCTCGCGCGGTGAAGCCGAGGAGGCGAGGCGTGGGGGGACGTGGGATTAACTGCGCCCACACCCCCACGTCCCGTGATTACTGCGCCATAACGGCGTGCGGAAACCGCCGCTGGAAGGCGAGCGGCCAGATCGGGCCACAAAGGATCCTCGCTTGGGCCAAGGTGTGGTAGTGGTGGGCCTCGGACTGCAGCGGCGTCCCGTCAGGCGTGTGGGCTGGCAGGCCCCTCTGGTCAGAAGGCGCCACGTGGCGCATGGGCGGCGGGCGGTCATCCCGCCGCTTGGATCGCGCGCCAACTCGTTCCCGCCTTCGGATTTCGAAGGAGACTTCGCCGAGAAGGCAAGCATAAAGTGATGCCAGCTCCTAGCTGCCGGCTCCTTAGGATAGGAAGTTGTTTGAGCTTCTAGTTCCCTTCGCAGCCACGAAGCACAACCAGCTTCGGGGACTACTGACGGAGTAAATGACCACGGGTAGCCTAGCCGACTCCCCCTGGTTCTTGAAAAAATAATAAGGCTGATCGAACCGTCAAGCCTCCAAGACGCAGGGTCGCCTTCCCCCGGCCGGCTACCCCTTCGGCCGGCTACCGGGGCGGCCTGGCCGAGAAGCCCTCCCAAAGAAACCCGGCCGCCGCTTGGCCGACTCCATAAAGCCGGCCACCACATGGCCGACTCCATAAGCCAGCCATCACATGGCCGACTCCAGGAAGCCGCCCCCCAATAGACGGCCCAGATCAAGCACTCAGAGTTTGTTCCAGCGTAATGACGACGAGACAGGGCATGGCAACAATGAGATACGCCGCCCCCGAATCCCGGGGCTCGCATGGCTACAGTACACCGTACGGGGTGGCCATGACCCGTCCGGCGTGGCACTGTTGCCATGCTGACCATGACATCACCCACGATAAACTGACGGTACGGCCCGCAGGCGGCGGGCCCCTTCAGCCAGAGGGACATCCGAAGGCAGCCGCGCGCCCCCTAGTCGGCCAGGGGTGAAGCCGGCTCTCCCCAGTCAGCTTGATCCCTCCCTCGAAGAATGAGCTCCATTAAGGAGACAAGACTAGGTAAGGCTACAGTGAGCGCCCGCGAGGCGGCGGCACTGTAGCCACGCTTACCTCGACCAAGCCCTCGTCATCAAAGGTGAGGCGATAGTAACCAGCCCCCGACAAGACCCCCAAGCGGTGGGGCCTACCTGTCTACCAAGAAGCCGGCAGCCGGCGGGACCCACCAGTCGGTGGGCCCCAGCTGTGGGCGGGGAAGCCGGCCAGCGTAGACACTGACGGCTGGGCCTAGGCCCAGCCAGATTACCATTATACCCCCGGGGGGTAGGCCTATATAAACCCCCCGAGGCACCCATGCAATGGGTTGGACCTTGATAGATTTAGACACAACCTTGAGAGGAGAAGAGAGCTAGCCTTGTCTCTTCTTCCTCCTCTCACCAAAACAGCTCAAGGAGCCTCTTGTAACTACTTGTTGATCTAGTGATCATGCGGAGACCCCGCAGAGCAGGACTAGGGGTGTTATCTCCACGGAGAGCCCCGAACCTGGGTAAGATTCGCCGGCGTGCATGTATTCGCCTTATCCCGTTTCCAGGCCCCGGCGACGTCTTATTGGCTCCCACAATGATATGACACCCGTTGGCATATGTCGCACCAACCACCCGACAATAACGGGGGGTTTCAAGTTATACTAGAGATGTTGGTATCACACCTGTGTTATTAACCAGTTTGTAAAGATGCTGCAAAATCAGTCCGACGGTTGTACGTCGAGGGTATCCTTGATCACGTCCCATACATCTCTAGCATGAGGGCAAAAGAGAAGAGCATGCTCCACAGATTCTAATATATTGAAAAAATAGCTAAGCTCAGAAGAAGGAACCCAACGCATGCTTAACTCAACGCACACCGCTTCTACTTGCTCCATTACAACCCAGTTGCTAAATCTAGTAGTGTACCACCTCCATACCGAAATATAAGACGCTTTTGTAGGCTAAACTAGCCAACAAAAACGTCTTATATTTTTGTACGAAGGAGTATATTTGAGTTTTTTGAGGGGCTGTAAATTGGTAAAATTTATTGGAGAGAAGAAAAACAAGTAACAAGTGTTACTCCCTTCGTCTAGGTGCATAGGGCGCCTAAGAAAAAGCTCTACGATTTAGGTGGGTTGAGATTGGACGAGAGAGCACGCAGGTTTCCCTCAAAATCGAAACTGAATTTGAAAATTAATCCTGTCATTAGTGCTGGGAAGGAGCGCCATGGTAAAATTTATTAGAGAGAAAAATAAACAAGTAACAAGTGTTATAGAAGATGGGCAAGAAACATCAATCATGATGATATCTTTCTTATTTTTCTGAATTTATTTATGGGCGCAGTGGAAGGATGATCAATGTGACAGTAACATGTCAAGGCCCGCAAAGATTTAAACAAAAACTGCACTGCAACAGAAAAGCATATATAAAGTTATGAACATCAGAAATTGACACTCACCATTGTAGTCGCCCTCTGTAAGTCCATATGCATACATAATAGGAACACAAGAAGTATATAACCCGTCCCTGTGAAATCAGAATTTACTTGCCTACAAAACCTTTGACCATGATAAAGCGAGGAAACAACCCCCAAAACCTCAGGCTGCTGTCCGTCCGTGCTGCATCCCAAAATTTCTGCAAGTTAGCTCTTCGGTTTCTGTGCATAATTTTGGAATTCTATTTATTAGACTGGGATAGCATTGTCGGATTTAGGGTTCCGGCAAAACCCTTGACGTTCAAACACTGGGGTGCGCACGAAGATTTCCCCCTATCAAATCTCGCCCTCAGCCTTGCCGCGATCTCTAAGCTTAGCTTGATGAACTCACAACACAAGAGACACAAGATTTATACTGGTTCGGGCTACCGTTGTGGTGTAATACCCTACTCCAGTGTGGTGGTGGTGGATTGCCTCTTGGGCTGATGATGAACAGTACAAGGGAAGAACAACCTTCTGAGGAGTGGTGTTCTTGTGCTTGGCGGATGCGAGGATGAACTGCGTTCGTTCTTCCCCCTCTTTTTTCCGTCTGTCTGTCTGTCTGTCTATTCCCTTTTCTACTGTGGTGGCTAGCACTATTTATAGAGGCCCTGGTCCTCTTCCCAAATATTGGGCGGGAAGGGATCCAACAACGGCCAATTTGAAAGGGGACAGCTAGTACAAGCTACCCTGACTAAAGGTGGTCTTCGCCTACCAAAGGCACTAGTGGTGACGCCGTCTTGGGCTCCACGATGACCTTCGTCCTGCCGTCCTGCTGGTCTTGGTCTTGTTGCACCGATATGGAAACCTTTGTCTGATGCCTCGGTACTCCGCGCCTGCGCTTGCCCCCTTAGCACCAAAGGGGAAACGAGGACACTGCGCGTGTTGGCGCCCGCCTGGCGCCCGCCTGGCCTTGGTCGTCATTGCTTGTGTCACGGGAACCTCACGAGGTACCCCTTGCCTTGATCTCTCCGCCCCGTCGCGAGCCTGCCTGGTGAGGCCGCTCCTAAGGAGGCCTTGTGTCGTCCGCCTCGCGAGGCTTGGCCCGTCGTGAGGGTCTTGAGTGTTGGTTGACGAAGACGGGCCGTACTGGGCCGCTGGTGGAGCCACGCCGTGGGCCGCAGGCAGGCAAGTCTGGGGACCCCCGTTCCCAGAACGCCGACAATAGCCCCCGGGCCCAAGGCGTGCTCGAACTTGGCTTAGCGGCGAAGCCGAAGGGCAAGTGCGGAGTGCCACGGGCCCCAACAACCTGCGGCCTTGGTCGACGTGTGGCGACTGATTGGACGTGGGCGTCTCCGCTTCCCCACGCTGCCTCAGCAACCGCCTGACTTGACGAGTCCCTGCTGCATGCAAAAAGGGTTATCATTACCTGCGATCGTGGAGGTCGACGGTTTAGCCTCCCTTGGGCTATAAATGAGGAGGGGTGAGAGCCCTCATCGCCCATCTCTTCCTGCTCCACCTCCAGTCTTGACACCAATGGCGCCGATCCGTCGATTCTCGGCCGAAGAGAAGGGGAAGGCTCCCTGGGACGGCCCCGATCCGCTCCCGCCGAAGAAGAGGCCGGTCCACCGCCGTGGCGAGGTCGTGAGGCTAGAGATGACGAGGCCTTTGTGCGAGCGGCCACCCCCTGGGTACCCGCTACCCCAGTACGCCCAAGCCGAGGGCTCCGGAGAAAGGGGCGAGCGGCGCCGCCCGCGCCGTAGCCACGGTCGGCGCGCTGTGGTGGCGCGCGCCGTCGCCCCTGGAGTCCACGCCGCGGACTCCTCTCGCGAGCTCGTGCTGCTGGCGGCGATGCCTCCAAGCACCTGGATCTGCTTCCCTTCGTTCTTGTCCACCGAGATGCCGCCGAGGGGGGCTCTCAAGCTTTGGCTGCAGCACGCTGGTTGTGGCGCCCCGGCGACCGGAGTGGAGGTTGAAGTCATTCCCTCAGGCAAGATCTTCATGACCCGAGGCTGGGGTGAGGTCGCCCGGGTCTGCCGAATGGGGGGCGCCCTCGCGATCCATTTTGAATACGATGGCACCTCCACGTTGTCCTTCAAGGTCTTCGACGCGGAAGGCTGCCGCCTGGAATGCTGCCCCGGAGGGGGCAATCAAGATATCGACGCGGCAGGGGCTGGGCCTACCGTCCGCTCCTCCAGCGGCCCCTCCGGTAGTAGCAACAACGCTTGGGAGTCTGGCAACTCTCCTGAACTCTACGAGACTACGGAGACGAGCGACGACATCTACGCACCCCTGAGCTCTCACCGCGCCCGGAGCAAGGCGACGGCATCGGGCCGCCGCCACCGCTGATCTGGATGGGGTTGGCGCCGGTCTCCCGTGGCCCACTGTTGATGATGGCGTCGGCCACGAAGGTGCGTGTAGTTAGGGCTCCTCAAAGTTCTTTTCTTTTGTTCCCTGCGAGGAATCAAGAAACACCCCGCGGGGGCGTGTAAAGGGTCTGCGATGTCTTTTGTTGATGTTATCTTTATTATGAAATCGTGCGAGTGCTTGTCCTGTCCCGGCTTGGTTCCCCCTTTCTAACCTCGCGACGACTTGGCGCTCTATGATGACAGGTCCCGGTCCCCAGGCAGGCTGCAACCGTCGCTGGTATGCCAGGTTGCGATGCCGTGGTCAAGGCCAAGAGATGAGCGGCCCGAGGTCCAGTAAGAGCCCCTGAGACGCGATGCTTAGGAGGTCCCCTTTAGCGCACAAGCAGCCGCCGAGAGGTAAGAAAGGAAGGCAACGTTGCCTCTACAGGGCCGCATCAAGTGAGAATTTCGCGTCGTAACGATTAGTTGTTCAAAGCGTGAAATTTATCTCGGTAATTTGAAGTCGTTCCCTTGCGTCGCACCAGACTTGTGCGTCGGCAGCCGTGGCGCAGCCAGGTTAGGCCGATGCGAGTCTCCCCTGATGTCTTGGAACGTGCCCTTTCCGAGATGGCCCGGCTGCGAGAAGACCTCCAGGGCACTGACTCCCATCTGGTAGCCGGGCATCTGGAGCTGGTTTCCGGCTGGCTTCACTCTGGCGCCTTTGTCCGAGCGGCGCTAAGGCGGGTCGCGGCAGCCTCTGAGAAGGAGAAGCAGGCCGCCACCCAAGCCGTAGTCGCTCGCGAGGTGGCGCTGAAGGATGCCGCGGCCGCCCAGGACCGCTGCAGGGCACTGGAGGCCAAGCTGAAGGATTTGTGTGACAAGCGCGCCGAAGAAGCTCATGACCGCCAGGCGGAGGAGGAGAGGATGAAGGCTCGGGAGGACGCCGTCAGGGGCCGCGACGCCGAGCTAGCGCAGTCAGCGGAGGCGCAGGCCACTGAGCGCGGCAGGCTAGAAAAGCTGGAGCAGAAGGTGAGGGCGGAGAAGGCCAAGCTCGACGCCAAGGTGAAGGTCCTGGCCGAGGACCGCGTGGCCTTTGCACTCCTCAAGGAGAGGTCTCGCGTGGCGCTGAAGGCACTCTATGAGAAGGGCTTGGAGAAGCCGCTGACTACCGACGAGGACGGCCCCGCCCAGCTGCTTCCTTACTTGGTCGAGGCGCTTGAGGAAGTCGTGAGCGGCATCGGCCCCATGGCACAGGAAGAAGCTTGCGTCCTTTCTTCCGCTACACTGACGCGCGTCTTCAGCCAGCTCCACCTTCGTGACCCTAACGCCAATCTTGACGAGCTGGTGGAGCCTATGGACGACGAGTGCTATGGCGCTGCTGCTGAAGCTGTGAAGGGCCAGGTGGAGGCCTTGTTGGAGAAGTTCCGTGCCTTTGATCCTGCGCCCATGGCAGGCGGTGCTGCTGATCCTATGGCCCCGGGTGGTGGTACAGGTGAAGGCGATGCCACCACAGGAGTGGAGTCCCTGGAGGGCGATGGCGGTGTCCAAGGATGACTGACTTACGGCTTCTTTCTTGCTTAATTCCTGCAATGTGCGCCATGCCTCGTGGAGGCATTTAAACTTGCATCCGGTATTGTGAAGACAATTATGGTTTGTAATATTTGCTTCGAGATTTTGCAGTTTTCTTCCTATGTGCTTTATGTTCTACGTCAGCAGGGCACGGCCCCGCGCATACCTCAGCCGTCGTTGGCCCCGACCGGATCACCAGGACCAAGGAGTGAGGGGCTACGTGACCAGTTAGGCTCCTGAGTCGTGATGCTCAGGAATCCCCCTTGACGAGCAAACAACTTATAGGAAGGGAACGTAGGGGTGATCTAGCATTCTACGTCGGTAGAGCCCGACCCTGCGCATACCTCAACCACCGTTGGAACCGACCGGATCACCAGGACGGGACCAAGGAGTGAGGGGCTACGTGACCAGTTAGGCTCCTGAGTCGCGATGCTCAGGAGTCCCCCTTGATGTTCAAATGACCTTCATACCTTGGCTCCACTCGAGGGGGCGCGCGACGACCAGGTTTGGAGGACCTGGCTGGGTGGCGTACGCTCGGGCGTGACCCGGGCGCAGCCCCCGTGCCCAGCCCCCTCGCGCGACGCTCCCGAGGGGAGGTGTTGCGATGAGGCTAGACACTGAGCTCCGGGGCTCCCTGAGGTTGATACGGCCATGGGGCCTCCCTTAGTTGTTTATCATCAGCGCAGAGCATAGTGCTTCCGTATGTGTACGGGCATAGCCGCTCCTCGGCAGCATCGTCAGCCAGCGCGGAGCATGGTTCTTCCACTAGTGCGTGGGAGGGGGACTCCCTATTGTGGAGAGCCCCTGGGGCGTGTACAGCCCCGCCCTGACACGTGGCTTGCATGGCAGGGCTAGACGAGCTGTGTCTAGGCACTCGTGAGCCAGCACGGGACTCACGAGGCCCTACCTCAAGGCGGGTTGCGCCTGGTCTTGGGTCTTTGACAGATGTGTGTTCCTGGGAGACGGTTAGGTATAAATGCTCTGCGTCCTTAGGTCCTGGCCCTCGAGCAAGCTCAGCCGCCACTGGTATGCCAGGTCGCGATGTCGTGGTCAAGGCCAGGGGGTGAGGGCTAGAGAGCCAGTAAGAGCTCCTGAGTCGCGATGCTCAGGAGCCCCCTTTTAACGCGCAAGCGAATTGCATGAGAGAGGGAGGGACCCATGGTAGATGGCAATCGAGCAGGTGATAATCACAGATAGATTAGGCATGAAAGGCAATCAGCTTAGGTAAATGCAGAATGGATACATGCCACTAGGTCAGACCCAAGCAACTTAGGGATGATGCATCCCGAGGGGCGCCCCCATCAAGGTAAGCTAAAGACATAAAAAAGAGATACATGCCACAGGGACGGACCCACGCGGCCTGGGAATGATGCAGCCTTGAGGGCGCTCCCAACTGAAATGAACTAGGGAGATGTCACCTGGTTCTGTTGTAGAGGGGGTGTTGGGGCAGCTGAAGATGCACGGTGAAGGGGCCGACCCTCATGAGCCACCGGGGCCCTGAGCCTCAGGAGGCTCTAGGGGTCCAGGTGGTTCCTTGAGGACCGTCTCGATCTCTGCTAGGATCGCGTGGTGCCTGGCCTCGTGAGCCGCCAGGATGCTCCACAGGTGACGCTGGTAGGCGGCAACCGCGTTCGGCAGGCCGAAAGGCATGCGAACGTAGCTGTGCGGCGGACCCTCATAGCGTCCCACGCGCGAAGGCCAGAAGCACTCCTGAGATGCGACTCGGTTGAGCCCTGGGACATCGATGCAGACGCGTAGCCCACCATCGTCGCCTGGATGGGGAGCCACGCCAGGCGAGCGGCGGTCGCCGCGTACGGCCCTCGCTTCCTGAAGCTCCTAAGTGGTCTTGGCAATGAAATCCTGAACGTCGTGCTTTCCACGCCCTGTGCCTTCCTGAGGGAAACATGCTGCCAAGCACGCCTCCAAGTGGTGCCCGAGCGCCTCCCTCGTGATGTTGGCGAGGTCTGAGGCCCTCCAGAAGAGAGCCCCCGAGCCCTGCCCGAGGAGGGCACTGAGCGCGCCTTCCTATGCGATGGAAGGAGGCGTCCCAGGCACGGGCGCTGATCCTGGCGTGGCACCACCCAAGATGCCGACCTCCTGAGGCATTGTTCAGAGCGGTTGCTTCTTCTTCTTGGGGAAGGCCTCAGGAGGGTTCTCGCCCTTGCTGTCCGGGTCCTCGATTGCTGTGGCTTGGAAGGCACGCTCGAGGGGGCACACCGCATCTCTCTCTTCGCAGGGGACCTTGATGATTCCGCCGCTTCCTGGCATCTTGAGGACGTTGTAGCCATGGTGGATCACTGCCATGAACTTGGCCAGGGCTGGATACCCGAGGATGGCATTGTACGGCAGGTGGATGTGGGTGACGTCGAAGTCGATGAGCTCGGTGTGGTAGTTGTCGCACTGTCCGAAGGTGACAGGGAGGCGGACCTGCCCTATCGGGGTGGTGGAACTGTCGATAACTCCGGAGAAGGGCTTGGTAGGCTGGATCTGATCGTATTGCACTTGAAGGTTGTCGAACATCTCAACGGACATGACGTTAAGACCTGCGCCACCATCAATGAGGGTCTTGGTGACTTGCATGTTGCTGATGACGGGTAAACAGAGCATCGGGAGAACGCCAGCAGTAGCCGCGCACTTGAGTTGATCTGCCGAGCTGAAGGTGATGGCGCACTTGGACCACCTGAGCGGGCGTGTGGCCTCAAGCCTGGGGAGGGATGCGCTCACCTCACGAGCAAACTGCTTGAAGATATGCTTAGAGGCTGGGGCCTGAGCTCCGCCCAAGATGCAAGCGATAGCACGTGGCTCCTGGAAGCCCCCAGCCCCCTCGTCCTGATGATGGTTGTTATTCCTTCTTGGCGGCGTTGGCAGCGGAGGAAGGCCTGCGTTACCCTGGGGGCGGTCCTCACGAGACTGATACCTCCAGGCGCCCTCGCGAGGCTGGTCCCTCCAGGCGCCCTCACGAGGCTGGTCCTGCCAGCGATCCTCACGAGGTCGGTCACGCCACTCCTGGCGAGGGCCACGGTCGTCCCATCATCCTTCGCCGTGTCCTCCTCCTCGGCCATAGCCCCGGTCGTTGTGCTCGAGGCGTCGACCGAAGTGTCCTTCTCGAACGGCCCTTAGCTCCTGGCAATCTTTGGTGTTGTGGGTGTGGAGGTTGTGGTAGGCACAAAATGGTCGGCTGCCCTTGGACGACTCCGGCTGGTCCCTGCCGTGCTTCATGTCTGGTTCCGCTACGAGCACGGCCACTCCCTTGCACTTCACGTCCTTGGGCTTGGTCTTCTTTTCTTCCGGGTCGGCAGTTGGGAGCTCGAGGAGGGAGTAGCGTCCCTCCCCAGCTCTTGCGCACTTGGTCGCCAGGTTGAACAGCTCCAGGGATGTGCACAACTCCTCGTGGATGGCGAGCTCCTCCTTCATCTTGACGTCATGGACGCGATCGGAGAACGCTGAGATGATGGCCTCGTCCGTCACCTTGGGGATCTTGAGGCGGACGCTGTTGAAGCGCTCGATGTATTTCTACAGGGTCTCCCTGGGCTGCTGCCTGATGCGGCGCAGGTCACCCATGGCCGGTGGGCGGTCGTGAGTGCTTGGAAGTTGGCGATGAAGCGGCTACGCATTTCGTCCCAGGAGGAGATCGAGCCAGGAGGCAGGTTCAGGAGCCACGAGCGGGCACCGTCCTTGAGTGCCATGGGAAACCAATTCGCCATGACTTTCTCGTCGCCTTTGGCCGCCTCGATGCTCAGCTCGTAGAGCTGCAAGAACTCCGCGGGGTCGGGTCTGCCGTCATAGCGAGGAGGCAGGTCCGGCTTGAACTTGCCCGACCAGGCGACACTACGCAGCTCGGGGGTGAAGGCGCGACAGCCTGCTGTGGTCACCGGGGCCCTTTGCTGACGCGGAGCTTGCTCTTGATGGTACCTGCGCACCGCTTCCATATGCAGTACACGGTCTTGTTGTGCCGATGCAGGGAGCATGGGGGTGCCTTCTTGAGGCCGAGGGATTTCTTGACATCTTCCTTTTTCTCGCGCGGGCACCGAACGCGGTGGGTCACGCCCAGGGGCCGCGCGCCTTGGCACTAGGGCGCTGTCTTGGGGCAGAGGTGGTGGAGGTGCTCCATGAGACACGTCACTCGTACCTGGCGGAGGGCGAGGCAACGAGAGGGACGACGCGGGAGAGCCCACTGCAGCGCTGACGAGCTCGGTGATGCGAGCGAGCCATTCCTCGTAGAGGTTGTTGATGGGACAGTAACGCAGGAGCTCGCGCGCCATAAGCAGCGCGGCCTGCGCGTCCGTGGGGGAGCGACGAGCGTGGGACGACGAACCGGCTGGGGTCAGCGACGGAATGACGGTGCGGCCGTCCCGCTGCACCGAGGGGTGCAGCGAGGATGCTTGCTGCTCGTTCCCTGCCGGGCCGGTGGCGGCGTTGGCGGCAGGCGATGGAGAACGACGGGGAGGCCCGCCTGTTGGTGGGAAACGACACCTATGGGATCACTGGAATCCCTTCTACGGTTGCGGGGCGCGGGGATCATGAGAAGAGCGGGACTAGTAGACAACATAAAGGGGATTTACCCAGGTTCAGGCCGCAAAGATGCGTAAAACCCTATGATCCTGCTTTGGTGGATGTATTAGTGTTCTTGACCTCTTGAACTAGCTCTAGGTGCTGCGAGGTCCGAAAGAGCCGAATCCTTCTCCCGTGTGCCATGGGCCTCCTTTTATAGGCGAAAGGGGCTGCCACAGTGACACACAGGAGGTGGAAAGTGCTACAGCATTGCGAGCTTATCACTGGTATTATAGGACAAAGCGCATTTAATGCGAGGCTTAGGTGTCCCTTCGCTTTATCGGGGACGGGAGCGAGGCCCGTCCCATCCGTCGCCGCTCCTCCTTGCTTCGACACGCACCCTAGCCGGCAATGCATGCAGTGCCATGTAGGCAGGCAGGCAGCTGAGGTGGCGCGATGGTGAAGCCTCCACAAAGGGTTGCATGTTGCCACGCAGGTGCCTGCCCAACTGGTTGGGTTGGCAGCTCCATGCGAATGGCGGCAAAGACTTGGCTGGTGCGGGCCTGGCAGTGGCCCTGCTGGCGCGCTTGGCGAGTGTCTTGTCGGGTGACCCGACAAGGGTCTTGCCGGGTGGCCCGGCAAGGGTCTTGCCGTGGCGCGCTGGCACCCCCAGCAAGGATCTTGCCGGAGGTCTTCTAGGTTTCTTCGGTGAGGATGGTTGCCTTCCTATCCGCATTTGATCTTGTTTATTCTTTGTCTTCACAAAGATTTGCATGCCACCACGGAGGTTGTCGGTGTTCTGGGAACGGGGGTCCCCAGACTTGCCTGCCTGTGGCCTGCGGCGTGGCTCAAAAGGGGGCCCAGCGCAGCCCACCTTCATCAACACAAGCTCAAGACCCACGCGAGGGGCCAAGCCTCGCGGGGCGGACGACAAGGGGCTTCCCCAGGCACGGCCTCATCAGGCTGGCTCATGAGGAGGCGGAGAGTTCAAGGCGGGGTACCTCGCAAGGTGCCCATGATGCAAGCCATGACGACCAAGGGCGCCAGTCGGGCGCCAGCCCGCGCAGTGTCCTCCTTTCCTCTTTGGTGCAAAGGGAGCAAGCGCAGGCGAGAGCATCAAGCAAAGGCGTCCATTTCGGTGCAACAAGACCAAGACCAGTCCAACGGCAGGATGGAGGTCACCGTGGAGCCCAAGCCGGCGTCACCACCAGGGCCTTTGACAGGCGAGGACCAACTTTAGTCAGGATAAGTGTACTCGCTGTTCCCCTTCAAAATGGCCAATTGTTGGCGCCCTTCCCGCTCAATATTTGGGAAGAGGCCCAGGGCCTTTGCCTATAAATAGGACTAGCCACCCCCAGGGTAGAGGCATCGAGATCCCCACTGTCGTGGATTTGTCACGGCAGATGTCCTAGCGAAAGGACTTAGTCGTGGAGCCATCGCTACGAGTTTACTTGAAGGGGTTAAAGCGGACACAAAGACACGTGGGGTTTATACTAGTTCGGCCCCTTCGATGAAGGTAAAAGCCTACGTCTAGTTGTGATGGAATTGATGTGGTCTTGATGGCTAGGGAGCAAACAAGCTTCGCCTAGGCCCGAGTTGTGGTTCTCTCCCCTGAACCGCCGCCGGGCCGTCCCCTTATATACACGGGTGACGCCCGTTGGTCCATAGAGTCCCAGCCGGTTCATATTCGTATCCCGGTCGGTATCTCTCTATTCCTAACTTACAATACAAGTTATACATCAGGTCGGTTTTACAGCTACAGATTCTAAACCGACTATAGGCCTTGGGCCTTCACCTGCTTATACCACTATGACGTTAACCCGGCCCAAGTAGGCCGGTTTACACCCAGTGGTAATATCCCCAACATTAGGCCCCAGATTGATTTGAACTGGTTCATGTCAATCCTTCACACCATCTTGCGTCTTGGATGTCTTCTGTTAATTGGCAAATCTTCATGTCATCATCATGTTTGATTGCTGTAAACCGGCATGACGTCATCAGATTTGGCTACTATAAACCGGCATGACGTCATTATGAAATTCATAACGCCCTCTTAATGACAGCTCCTGGATTCGCGCGTTTGACCTAGCTCAGTTGCCTTATAAATAAGACCGAAGGGTCATTTGTTTTCTCTTCCCCTTCGTCCCTTCTTCTTCTTCTTCCTCACGTTGCCGGCTTTGGAGCTCCGCCACCACCGTCGACCTCTGCCTCGTCTCAGGCCGCTGCATCAACCTGCACGTACCAAAGTGTCGCGGCGTCTTTCCGCATCCTCTCCGTTCCTGGTAAGTTCTCTCTCCCACTTAACCTAGATCTGTTCCTAGGGTTTCATGTTCTTGCTATGTTCATCGCGCTTTCATAGCTGCTCTTTGATCTTGAACGCATCTGTGAACTCTTGCTGTGTTCAGTAGCGATCCTTTTAGCATCCGCTTACCATTTCTCATCCAAGCTCATAGATCTCCCGCATCTATCCGCTCAATGGTTCACTTCTGTTTCCGTCTTAGTCTTCAAAATATTTCCTGTTTTTATGAGCTTGCTGTAGATCCGTGGCTGTAACATAATTTTGTGAAACTTGTTTCTGCATAACTAGTTATCCATAGTTTCGATTACTTCTGATGCTTAGGCCAAGCGGTTTAACTTCACCATAGAGAAAAAATTGCTAGACCGGTATATATGTCATTAGTCCCCTGGTTGATCCGCCAGAATCCATCTGATGCTACGTTGTAGGAAACCGGTTTATGGGTACTGCCTCCGGTTTACCGTAATTAGATCAACACCGTTTTATCCGGCATGCTCTTGAACCGGATCATTTATTTCTTGTAGATCTTGTCATGGCCAAACAAGTGTACGAGTGCAACTGGGTTCCCTCCCGTGTCACAGAATCACAGCTGAACGATCTAGTCCTGATTGGCGCTTTGGATAGCAAAGACACGATTCATTGGAGGATCCCTGGAGATGAATGTCCTCCTACCCAGGAAGGAGAGGTCGTGGTCTTCACAGATCATATGGCCCGGGGCTTCAAACCGCCCGGCTCCAAATTTTATCGGGATGTGTTAGCCAACTTTCAACTCCGTCCACAGGATATCGGCCCCAACTCCGTCACCAATCTATGTCATTTTCAAGTGCTTTCTGAGGCATACCTTCAAGAGGAACCTTCCGTCGAGTTATTTAGAGATCTCTTTCATCTGAACCGCCGTACTGAATTCACTGACGGCCCTAATACCGAACTGGGCGGTATGGCCATTCAGAAGAGGAAAGAAATTACCTACCCTCACGTCAAACTCCATACGCACCCCAAAGAATGGAACGTAACTTGGTTTTATTGCAAGGATACATCTCCTGACAACGAAATCCCTTGCCCGGCTTCCGTCCAGAACGGCTCAGCAACACTCACCCTTTTCCACAGAGGCTAAGTGCCAAGGAGAGAATTAAATATGCTCCTCAACTGTCCAAGCTCCGGGCCTTCATGGCCAATGGTTTAACAGGAATAGACCTTGCACGCTGCTGGATATCATGGAGCATTTTGCCTCTAAGCCGGCGCCCAAATTTGATGTGTGAGTATACTGATAATGTCGATGACCCACTCCGACACACTAAAATCCAACTCCCTGAGGACGAAGTCACAGAATCTGTGAAAAAGATGCTGACTGAACTGGAGCACCTCTATGCTCAAACCGGGCTGCTTCCTTACTGCTCCACCAACAAACCGCCTGCGGTAATATTTCAATTGCTCTATTGTTGAACCGGTTTACTATTTTATATGTTCAATGTTTTAATTGCTGCTGATCCAGGGTGATAATCCGTTCTGGAGTAAGAAACTTCCTCAAGACAAAACGGAGAAGGCAGGACGGCCAACCCGGCCCAAGACCAAGGTTGTCAAGAAACTAGCTCATAAGAGAAAAACTACCGCTTCATCTGACCCAGCCATTGATGATGATGTGGGTAATCCGGATCTTGAGGTAGAACTTGATTCACTTGGCTTACTTTTTACACGCCTTATTGGTGATGATGTTTGTCAGGATGACGCTGAAGCCAGCAATGCAGCTTTCGTTGAGGTAACCATTCTCTCTTCTGATTCAGAAATCTTGCCTTTGCCAAAATTTCGCCGGGCAAACCGAAAAGTTAAATTTTCTCATCCTCTTGCTTATCTGGATTCCCAATTTCTTATGAAGACCCAGCAACACGAAGCTCGCCGCACAACCCGGCACAGTGGCCAGGTAGTTACCTCTGCCGGTTTACCAAACAGTCCGGTTCGAAAACGCCGCTCCGAGGTCTCCGACCTTTTTATTGATTTAAATCGTAAAACGGGTTTCTTCCGTCAACCTCTTAATCCATCCGACTCCGATTATCAGGTCACTTCTCATTCCTCATCTGGTGAATCATCAGCCACCCAGCTACCACCTTTGAAAACAGTTGCTGGGTAAGTTAAACCGAACATATGCTTCCAGTATGCTGCGCAATGGTTTACACTTTTCCTTAATTTTTATCTTTTCTTCCAGGGCTAAACCGAAACCAAGCAAGAAAGCCCGCCTGGATAAAGCGGCTGAAGAAAATATAGCCCCAGAACATGACCAAGCGCCGGATCGTGAAATGTTTACTTCTGAAGATATCCCCAATGATCCTCCTCTGCAAGACAACATTATCCCTGAAGAAGGTCTTACTAATACTCCAGCGTCTGCTGATCCGCCTGCCAGCTCTGTCCAGATTGAGAAATCCCACACCCCTGCTGACAAAACGGCCGCACCAACCCAAACCGGCGAGTCAAAAGATGACGATGTTGTGATTACCGGTGTAGGCCGCTCTGAACCCGGGAATCCTGCCACCCTTACCAGGCATACCATGAAAGAGGATTCTTCCCCTTTGAATAAAGGAAAATGGGATGTTGAATTAGAAACATACGCCGCTCTGAATGCTCAAGATCTTCACTCTGGCTATTTGAGCCGGCTTTATACTAGCCGTGACTGTGAAGCTGGCCTGGTCAAAATGATGAGGGATACATTTGAGGTAAATTCCTTCTTTCTTTTCTGCCCTTGCATTCATCCCGGTAGCCCCCAAGGACCGGTTTGTGACCTTGGTCAAACCGAGACTTGATCCTGAATATATAATTATTGAAATCCATCGGTATAACCCTCGAGGGCCAGTTTAGCATAAGCAAACCGGGGCTAAAGAATAAAAGCTGTCCTTAGAACATAACTTGATCAAATAGCCATTAGCCCCCAAGTGCCAAGTTGAATACTTGTATTGAGCTCGGGACTTTGTAATCGAACAATAAAATCTGAAGGTACATTAGCCCCCAAGTATCAGGCATATAACTTTGTTATGTGGTTGATACTTCAATTTGTTGGCTCGCCTGTGCCAAGCTTTTAAAATGCCATCTGTATGCAGGCTGAAATTAAAATCAAGGAGGACCGGATTTGCCAATTTGCAGGAGGCCCTGAAGACCCAGCAAGCTGAAACAGATAAGGCCAAGCAAGAATTAACCAGCGCTTTGAGCACTGCTGAACGGCTGAAGCAAAATTTCAAGAAAGAGCGAGCTGACTGGGCCACTGAGAAGGCCGGTTTAACCAAAAGAGCAGAAAATGCCGAAGCGGCTGTCAAGACCCCGACTCAATGCCACATCGATCTAGCATGTAACACCTCATATCACTTTGCGGCCTCACGCACTGTATTCCCACGGGTGTCGCCTTACCTTTGCCCGGGACCGTTTGCGTCTTTTGGCACACGTATATGATAGTGTCGCTAGCATCCATATGATAAGGAGCCCGGGCTGACATGGCTAGTCGTAAACCCAAAGTGGCCCAAACTTACAGGGACAGGCATCCATGACCCAACATCGAACGTGTCGGTCATCAGCGAGTGAATCCAGGCTGTAGCACTGGGCTAGCAGGACTCCGGTGAATCGGGCTGTAGCGGGCTAACAGGACTCCGGTATTCATCGCGTGACATTTCCCGAAGGGACAGACACAGGAACGAAGAAGGACACATGCCGGCCAGCCTAAGTGTTCCGGAGCAGTAGCAAGCTACCATGGCTCAGTGGAAACACTAGGAGACATTTCCCGGTAAGAGAGGCTACTAAGGATAAACAACTAGATAGCCAGATCCCACACATACCAAGCATTTCAATAACATACACACAATATGCTTGATATGTGCAAATACAACATGGCATCACAACATGACTCTACGACTCAAGTATTTATTCATTAGGCTCCGAGGAGCGAGATATTACAAACATGGGTCTCATGACCCAACAATCAGAGCATACAAATCAAAGCACAAGCGGAAGCTATCATGTCTGAGTACAGACATCTATAAATGAAAAAGGCTGAAAAGTCTGACTATCTATCAGATCCTGCCGAGGCACAAGATCGTAGCTGAGGTAACAAGCTAAACATCGAAGACCACGCGGAATTACTAGTGAGACTGAAGTCTCTCTGCAAAACATAAAATAGGCAAACGTGAGTACAAATGTACCCAGCAAGACTTACATCAGAACTATCTACATATGCATCATTATCAACAAAGGGGATGGTGGGGTTTAACTGCAGCAAGCCAGCTTTGACTCGGTGGCCATCCTGAACTACGACTGCAAGCGACTCTTTTGAGGTGGCGCACACGAGTCCACATATTCACCATATCAATACACCACTATGGATCCGCCCCCGTCTCCCTACGAGAACGCCATCCATGGCACACACGCTTATCTTGCGTATTTTAGAGTATCCACTTTCACTTGCCTATGAACTGATATAAGCAACCCAGAAGTCCTTTTCCGCGGACACGGCTATTCGAATAGATCATATTAACCCTGCAGGGGTGTACTTCTTCACACACGCTCTCACCACTTACCGCCATTTACACGACATATACTCGGCAACCTTCAAGCGGAAGCCCAACGTGGGTGTCGGCCACGGCCTGCCTAAACACTCAAGTCTCTAGTCCAGGTTTATCGCCTATTCGGGTTCCATCCATGAGGAGATCCGGCCGGAGTTTCGCTCACAGCCCCAAACGATGTGAACAGGGTTCCGTGACACCAAACGGGCGCCCGGTTTACCCGGCCACGTGCCTACCGCATCACAGCCCACCCCTCCGGTCAGCGCTGCCCACGGCCTCCAGCATACTACAAACACCAGAAACTACTTGCAACTCCTGGACAGAGGACAAGGGTGATCAAGAAGCCGAGAGGGTCCATTGGTTTCGGGCCCAATGCGTGGTAGTAGCTGAGTCATGGATCACAAACACAGAACTCAGTTCCTGAGGACGGCTGCAATGAGACAACCCACCATGTACTCCTACATGGCCTCTCACCGCTACCTTTACCAAATCGTGTTCACACACTTAGCTCACACACAGTAGGACATGTTCACACGCCTCTGATTCATCCCCGATGAATCAGACCTGACTCAACTCTAAGCAGTAGCAGGCGTGACAAACAAGCAATGATGAGTAGGCACAACAGGGCTCAAGCAACTCCTACTCATACTAGTGGGTTTCATCTATTTACTGTGGCAATGACAGGTCATGCAGAGGATAAAGGGGTTCAGCTACCGCAGCAAGTAACAGATGAATCGATGTTGTCCTAATGCAGTAAAAGAGAGCAGGAGCGAGAGAGTGGGATTTTATCGGAATGAACAAGGGGGTTTTGCTTGCCTGGCACTTCTGAAGATAACATTGAGTCTTCATCAGTGTCAACGATCACATCATCGGCATCACGTCTATCGAGAGGGGACAAATACCGGCAACACAGAAGGGAACACAATCAATGCAATGCACAATATGATGCATGATCATGACATGGCAAAATGAATGTGTTTTGGGCTAATGCAACTAGCAACAGATTAAATGAAGTTGGTTTGAATACAAGATTCAAATTCAAACTCCATATGTGATTATTCAAATGCCATTTAATTGATTTGTGCTAAACAGCACCTATAAGTTGTTCTAACATGCATGAAAATGGTACAGATGGATTCCTTGAATTTTTCTGATAATTTTTCATATATAAATTATTTAATTTGGAGTTACGGTTGAATTTCTATGATTTTTAGAAGTTTTAGGCATTTTCTGGAATTAATAAATCATTTAAGAATTATTTAAATTCCAGAAAGGAATTATTGCGTCATCATGACCTCATAGTGACATCAGCAGGTCAACGGGCGGTCCAGGTCAAACCTGACGTGTGGGGTCCACACGTCAGTGACACGGGTTAAACAGGGGGGTTTAGTTTAGCTTAATTAAAGATTAGGGCACTAGGGCCCACATGTCAGTGTCAGCAGGGGGTAATTAAGTTAAAAATAAACTAAACTAGTTATCAGGGGGGGGCTGGCCCCACCTGTCATCGACCCAGGGGGGGTTCCGCCGTGGTCAAATGGGTCAACCCACCGGCGGCTTGACGCCGGCGAGGCCAGCCGCGGTGGCGAGCCTCGGGTTTTGCCCACAGGGCTCGGTTTGGCGTGCAGAGCACAGCTTCGGGATGCGGACGCTCGTCCGCATCCAACTGTGGTGGTGGCGCGGCCGGGGAGTGGCCGGAGTGGTGCCGGCGACGAGCTCGGCGGCGGCCGAAGCTCGGGTGAGTGGGGATGGGGCTGCGGTGCGCAAACGAGCGCGGTGAGGTGCCACGGAGGCTCTACGCGATGCGGGGAGCGCGTTGGGCGCATGCCCGGGACCAAATGGTCACCGGAGCTACGCCGACGTTGAGCTCAGGCGGCGGCGCGTTTCGGCCATAAAGGGGGCGACGGCTACGGCGATCAAATGAAGCGGGGAAGAGGGGGAAAGGGTGGAGGAGCTCACAGCGATCACGAAGAGGGGCTCGGCTTGCTCGGGAACGGCCGGAGTTCCACGAATTTGGGCGACGGCGACCGGCGGGTCCGAGGTAGGAGATGAGCCCGGAGAG